>NC_090653.1:295687100-295742100 GCF_040937935.1 Hyperolius riggenbachi
CCATACACAGTGCAGCCCCCCAATATACACATAGCAGATGAGGTAGGCAGCCCCTCATACACACACTGTACCCTCCCCCCACTCATACTCACTGTAGCCCCCTATAGACACAATGTAGCCCCCATACACATAGAAATAGCAGGCAAGTATGTGGGTAGCCCCCCATCAACTCACAGTGTGTCCCCCTCATACATACAGTGTATCCGCCCTCCCATAGACACATACACACAGCAGGGAAAGCTATGGGTAGCCCCCCATAGACACCCTGTAGCCCCCCACAGACACAGTGCAGCCCTCCATATTCACCCTGTAGCCCCCCACAGACACACACAGCAGAGACGGATATGGGCAGCCCCCCCATAGACATTGCAGCCCCCTCACAGACACAGTGCAGCCCCCATATACACCCTGTAGCCCCCCACAGACACACACATAGCAGTAGCAGGGAAGGATATGGCCACTCGGTGATCCTCTTGGCAGGCAAGGATATGGACAGCACCCCCATAGACACAGTGCAGCCCCCATATACACCCTGTAGCCCCCATACACAGTGCAGCCCCCATATACACCCTGTAGCCCCCATACACAGTGCAGCCCCCATATACACCCTGTAGCCCCCATACACAGTGCAGCCCCCAGGGAAGGATATGGCCACTCAGTGATCCTCTTGGCAGGGAAGGATATGGGCAGCCCCCCCATACACAGTGCAGCCCCCCCATACACATAGCAGGGAAGGATATGGCCACTCAGTGATCCTCTTGGCAGGGAAGGATAAGGGCAGCCCCCCCATACACAGTGCAGCCCCCCATACACACAATGTATTCCCCATACACAGTGCAGCCCCCCTATACACACATACAGGGAAGGATATAGGCAGCCCCCCATACACAGTGCAGCCCCCCCATACACAGTGCAGCCCCCCATACACACAATGTATCCCCCATACACAGTGCAGCCCCCCCATACACAGTGCAGCCCCCCATACACAGTGCAGGGAAGGATATGGCCACTCAGTGATCCTCTTCGCATACTTGCGGATCGCATTGTCCTCGCTGAAGATGAAGAGGGACCGGTTGACGGTGAAGCAGTTCTGTTTGACCGGGATGGGGTTGTAGAGGGCCATAGTCCTCGCCCTCTGGGCCATGCTCTGCTTATACATCCTCTGGCCGGGCTGCGGCCCCCCTTGTCTGCTGCTGCCCCGGCCGGGCCCCCCGGGGACCCCGGTGCCATAGCGGGTGGGCAGCTCATCTCCGAAGCGGGCCATTCTGGGAAGAAGCGAGGAGGAGGATGAGGGTAACACTCCAGAGCTGCGGGGAGCAGACACATCCCCACTCTGCTGCTCAACGCCTGCCGACGCGCCTGACCGCCAGCCGACGCGTTCACTACCGCACCCCGACTACAGCCGACTTCAGCCGCTGCCCCTCAATCACTGCTCTCTCCCGGCTCTTGCAAGAGACACTTAGTTACCAGATCAAGACAGAGGAGCAGCTCCCCACCTCCCCTATCACATGTGACCAGCAGCAGCCAATCAGCCAGGGGACTCCACCTAAACCCCCAGAATAAGCACAAATACCCCTCTATGAGCAGCACTCTGCAGCCCCCCTAAACTCAACTCACTCCTATGGGGAGGGGGGTGTCCAGTGGTCGCTCCAAAATCCCCCTCACTTCCAATGCTAAGACCTGACAGGTGTCCCCCCCCCTTCTGCCTCTATGACAAGGATTGCAAAGAGCCAGCCTGGGAAGGGTTAATAGCATCCTCCCTCCTCCCCTCCCCCTCCTCCTTCTGGTGCCTCCAGACACTGAAAGCTCAGAGCTGGTGATGGAGATGCCTAATTCACTAGATAGGCTGATTAATCAGAGCCACCGGCCCCTCCCCCAGCACCACCACCACAGGTGCCCAACCTGGGGGGTCAGGAGGGGTCTGATCATCAGGAACTCAGAGAGAGAGAGAGAGAGAGAGACAAAAATCGGTCTCTGCTGGGTGGAGTCCGCTGGTGGGAGCTGTCCAGCGCTGAAACCTCCTGAAACCTCTTATCCAGCCCTGACATCCCATCATCCATCCCTGCAACCTCCTGAGATCCCATATCCAGCCCAGCAACCCCCTGAATTACCTTACCCAGCCCTGAGATCGCATCATCCAGCCCAGCAACCCCCTGAGATCCTATATCCAGCCCTGCAACCCTCAGAAATCCCTGCAACCTCCTGAGATCCCATATCCATCCCTGCAACCTCCTGAGATCCCATATCCAGCCCAGCAACCCCCTGAGATCCTATATCTAGCTCAGCAATCTCCTGAGATCCTATATCTAAGCTCAGCAATCTCCTGAAACCGCTTATCCATCCCTGACACCTCCTGAACTACCCTACCCAGCCCTGCAACCCTCATAAATCCTTTATCCAGCCCTGACATCCCATCATCTAGCCCAACAACCTCCTGAAACCTTTTATCCAGCCGCGCAACCTCCTGAGATCCCATCATTCAGCCCTGCAACCCTCAGAAATCCCTTATCCAGCCCTACGACCCCCTGAAATCCCTTATCCAGCCCTACGACCCCCTGAAATCCCTTATCCAGCCCTACGACCCCCTGAAATCCCTTATCCAGCCCAGCAACCCTTCTGAGATCCCTCATCCAGCCCAGCAACCCTCAGAAATACCATCATCCAGCCCTGATACCTCCTGAATTACCAAGCCCTGAGATCCAATATCCAGCCCAGCAACCCTCAGAAATCCCTTATCCAGCCCAGCAACCTCCTAAAATCCCTTATTCAGCCCAGCAACTTCCTGACATCCCATCATTCAGCCCTGCAACCCTCAGCAATCCCTTATCCAGCCCTGAAACCACCTGAGATCCCATATCCAGCACAGCAACCTCCTGAAACCGCTTATCCAGCCCAGCAACCTCCTGAATTACCTTACCCAGCCCTCCAACCCTCAAAAATCCCTTATCCAGCCCTGCAACCCCCTGAGATCCCATCCTCCAGCCCAGCAACCCACTGATATCCAATATCCGGCCCAGCAACCCTCAGAAATGCCTTATCCAGCCCAGCAACCTCCTGAAACCTCTTATCCAGCCCAGCAACCTCCTGAAACCTCTTATCCAGCCCAGCAACCTCCTGAAACCTCTTATCCAGCCCAGCAACCTCCTGAAACCTCTTATCCAGCCCCGACACCCCCTGAAATCCCTTATCCAGCCCTGCAACTTCCTGAGATCCCATCATCCAGCCCTGCAACCCTCAGAAATACCATCATCTAGCCCTGACACCCCCTGAATTACCTTACCAAGCCCTGAAATCCCTTATCCAGCCCAGCAACCCACTGAGATCCAATATCCAGCCCAGCAACCCTCTGAGATCCAATATCCGGCCCAGCAACCCTCTGAGATCCAATATCCAGCCCAGCAACCCCCTGAGATCCAATATCCGGCCCAGCAACCCTCTGAGATCCAATATCCAGCCCAGCAACCCTCTGAGATCCAATATCCGGCCCAGCAACCCTCTGAGATCCAATATCCAGCCCAGCAACCCTCTGAGATCCAATATCCGGCCCAGCAACCTCCTGAAACCTCTTATCCAATCTAATCCAAAAAAGCGTTATTGGCAAGACCAAATACATTTAGCATTGCCAAAGCAAAACAAAGCATTAACATGGGGAGGGGGTTGTGGGAATAAGGGAAGGGTATAGGGGGTTGGGGTATGTAGTCCTTAGGGTGTGGAGGATGTAAGGGACAATATAGGGGGCTGAGATATACAGTCCATAGGGAGGTATTGGGGGTATACAGTCCATGTGGTATCAAGTTCCTCTCAGTTGGTGGCAGGCTGTGACATATCGGGCAGCTATATGCACGGTTGTTTCCTCCTCCCCCAGTAGGATGTAGAGTTTCCTCTCCTCATCTCCAGCCCAGCAACCTCCTGAATTACCTTACCCAGTCCTGCAACCCTCAGAAATCCCTTATCCAGCCCAGCAACCTCCTGAAACCTCTTATCCAGCCCTGACACCTCCTGAGATCCCATATCCAGCCCAGCAACCTCCTGAAACCTCTTATCCAGCCCTGACACCTCCTGAGATCCCATATCCAGCCCAGCAACCTCCTGAAACCTCTTATCCAGCCCTGACACCTCCTGAATTACCTTACCCAGCCCTGACACCCTCAGAAATCTCTTATCCAGCCCAGCAACCTCCTGAAACCTCTTATCCAGTCCTGAAACCACCTGAGATCCTATATAGAGCCCAGCAACCTCCTGAAACCGTTTATCCAGCCCTGACACCTCCTGAATTACCTTACCCAGCCCTGACACCCTCAGAAATCCCTTATCCAGCCCTTCAACCCCCTGAAATCCCTTATCCAGCCCTGAAATCCCATCATCCAGCCCTGTAACCCTCAGAAAATCCTTATCCAGCCCAGCAACCTCCTGAGATCCCATATCCGGCCCTGCAACCCCCTGAATTACCTTACCCAGCCCTGAGATCGCATCATCCAGCCCTGCAACCCCCTGAGATCCTATATCCAGCTCAGCAATCTTCTGAAACCGCTTATCCAGCCCTGATACCTCCTGAATTACCCTACCCAGCCCTGCAACCCTCAGAAATCCTTTATCCAGCCCTGAAATCCCTTATCCAGCCCTACGACCCCCTGAAATCCCTTATCCAGCCCTGACACCCCCTGAAATCCCTTACTTAGCCCTGACACCCCCTGAAATCCCTCATCCAGCCCTACGACCCCTTGAAATCCCTTACTTAGCCCTGAAACCTCTTGAAACCTCATCATTCAGCCCTGAAACTGCATCATCCCGCACTACCGGTGGGAGTACTGATCCCGGGCGCCTGCATTGCCCTCTGCTCTGGCTCCACCCCTTTGCACTGATGGGTGGCTGTGTGGGTTGGACCATCGTCCCTGGAGTCCCCCAGGGCTTTGTCCTTAGTTCCCTACTCTTCTACATCTACACTTCTTCCCTTGTCAAACTCCACTCCTCAGTGAACCTCATCTACAACCTCTACACTGATCCACCTCTACCTATCCCATAGAGCCATATCAATCCCTGTCATGCACTGAGGAGTACCAACAGCCCGAAACAGGCTGTCTGCATGTGGGGTTGATGCGGCTCTGTAAATTCTACAAGCTATAGGCTCACTATATACCAGTGGTTCTGGATGTAAGCCTGGCTTCAAGGGCATAAAGAGATCATTTACATATTCAGTAGTGGAGCATTGTGGGTAACCACAGTCAGATACTTAAAGCTGAATTATCACAAATACCTTCTGTTTTAAGAGGGCAAACCCGACTCTACCCTGAGGAAACCCAAATTAACCTCCACAACCCTGATCTCTCCCCTGCACAGTGGATAAAATATCCAATTGGTTGAACTCATGATCTTCTCACCCTGTCCACCAAGCCCTCTCCCCGACATCTCCATTGCCATCAACAAGCTGTCTTCCCTCAAACCCAATGTCCCCTGGACTCTGCACTCTCCTTCACACACCTCCGAGGCCTCCCCCTCCCATCCAGAACATCCCCAGGTCCTGCCACTTCCATCTCCGAAACATCGCCAAAACTCCTAACACCACCACACTCCCGGTCAATGTCTGGTCACCTCCCGTCTGGACTGCTGCAATGCCATCCTTTCTGGACTTCCTGAGACCAGACTCCACCCCACCATCACTCGTCACCACCTTAAACTCATTCAAGCATCCCTTTAAGACCCCTCTGTTCACCATTACTTACCCGCTATCTTCATAGCTCCACCCCCTCCCCAGGACATACACCCTCCTCCTCATATGTCCTATCACCCACCCCTTAGATTGGAAGCTTATAAGGCAGGGTCCACCTCCCTGTGCAAGTCTCATCTTCATAGCTCCACCCCCTCCCTTGTACATACACCCCACCCCCTTATGTGTCCTATCCCCACCCCTTAGATTGTGAGCCTGTGTGTCAGGGCCCCGCCTCCCTGTGTACGTCTTGTCTGCATAGCTCCACCCCCTCCCAGAGCCGGGAAAAGGTCCTCCAGCACCCAAGGGTGAGACACCAAAGTGTGCCCCTCCATCCCTCCCACTCCAGCCGTCACACCCTGATTGCTATTAGACTAAGAGGCGCCCCAGGGCCCCCCAACACCTTAATCTCCAGTTATCTGACTTGTAGTCACTGCCATGTATCCACTTTTCTTATTTCTCTCTGCTTCAAACACAATAGCTGAGTGAGCTGTGCACTCCTCCTACACTGCGCCCGGAGACTGGAGCCTCTCTCGCCTCTGCCCGGCCCTGCACCCCCTCCTACACTGCCCCCTGAGGCTGAAGCCTCTCTCCCCTGTGCCTCAGCCCGGCCCTGCACCCCCTCCTACACTGCGCCCTAAGGCTGAAGCCTCTCTCGCCTCAGCCTGGCCCTGCCCCCTCCCTTGTACAAACCCCCTTGTCAGTCTGTGTGTCAGGGCCCACCTCCCCGAACACGTCTTGTCTGCATGGCTCCACCCCCTCCCTTGTACATACACCCCAGCCCCTTCTAAGTCCTATCCCCCACCCCTTAGATTGTGAGCCTGTGTCAGGGCCCGCCTCCCTGTACACATCTTGCCTGCATGGCCCCACCCCTTAGATTGTAAAGTTATGTGGCAGGGCCCGCCTCCCTGTACCCATCTCGCCTGCATGGCTCCACCCCCCTCCCTTGTACATACAGTATATGTCCTATGCCCCACCCCTTAGATAATTGTTAGCCTGTGTCATGGCCTCCCTGTACACGTCTGGTCAGCATGGCACCAGCAGTGTCTCTCTGATATTCTGTACCCTCAGCCACACTGTCCATTCTGCAGAGTTTGCCTTTAAATCTTTGAAGATGAAAATGATGGAAAGCTGGTGGGAATAAGCGGATGATATGGAGATAAGCGCAGAGGATTCCGCAATCTGGAGATCTGGGGTCTCCCGCAGAGACTGGAGCGGGTGTAATAAGGTCATGTGGATCTGAGAGTGGGGAGGGCAGAGCTCGGGTGACTTTCTATTGGTCAGGGAAACCATCCTTAGTCCTTGTTCACACTATAGGAGCTTTTCTGAGCGCTTTGGGATTTGAAAAGCTCTTGCTAATGTAATCCTATGTGTGTGATCTCACCTAAGAGATGTGATTTTGTAAAAAGCCCCCATAGCATTACATTAGCAAGAGCTTTCAAATCTCTAGCCCTGAAAAAGCTCTTGTAGTGTGAACCAGGCATTACTTCAGGACAAATGGAAAGGCTTGAAAGGTAATTTTCTCCTGACAGCGCTGAACTTCCTCCTGACACCGTTAGGCACAGGACTTCTCTTGTGTATATATTAGTGGAACATGAAATCATGGAGTTGGTAATATGACCCTCAGTATTACCCGAGTCACTTTATACAGGACCTCAGGAAACGTCCTAATAAATCTTCTGCAGGAGGATCAGTGGGCTTTCCTAAATTACAGACCTCATTTATTAGGACGGGTTCAAGAGCAAGTGCAGCAAAGAAAAACAGAACATTTACAGGCCAAGCTCCAAAAATTAGAATATTGTGCAAAAGTCAATTTATTTCAGTCATTCCATGTAAAAGGTGAAACTAATACATGAAATAGACTCATTACATGCAGAGCGAGATATTTCCAGCCTTTATTTGTTAATGTTATGTTGATGATTATGGAGCTTATATGAGAACCCCAAAATCTCAGAATATTAGAATGTTGTGAGAATGTTCAATATTCTCGGCTCAGAGTGTCAGAATCGAATCAGCCAACTCATCCTAAACACTGGCAGAGGATCCTATTCCATAGATTAGTGTCACCTTTTCAGCTGAATTACTGAAATATATTGACTTTTGCACCATAGTCTAAGGTTTGAGTTTCACCTGTATTAAGAGCAGCCAATCATAATCCTTATTTCCTATAAGTGCTGATACCTGATCTATACATCCGATGGCTCCATACATCCATCTCCATAACTCAGGCCTAATAAGACCTCCTGTATTCTCCCACAATACAGTTTAATAATGTAACCTTCCTGTACTTCCTGTTCAGCAGACTGGTGCCTGAGCCATGTGACCTCGCAACTCTGACACTAGTCTCTGCCCCGCCCACTCAGGGCAGAATCTCTGCTCATTAGTAATGCCCCTCCCATTAGGGCAGAATCTCTGCTCATTAGTGATGCCCTTCCCACTCAGGGCAGAATCTCTGCTCATTAGTGATGCCTCACCCACTCAGGGCAGAATCTCTGCTCATTAGTGATGCCCCTCCCACTCAGGGCAGAATCTCTGCTCATTAGTGATGCCTCACCCACTCAGGGCAGAATCTCTGCTCATTAGTGATGCCCCTCCCACTCAGGGCAGAATCTCTGCTCATAAGTGATGCCCCGCCCACTCAGTGGAAAATCTCTGCTCATTAGTGATGCCCCGCCTATGCAGTGCAGTGAATGACCTCAGCTCATTAGTGATGCTCCGCCTACTGAGCAGCTCATGTGATTAGACATGGTGATTTGTGGTGCAGATACTTCCGGCAGGGAATGCAGAAACGCTAGCATTGCGGATAACGCAGCATTCTATGGGCCGCATGTAAACATGCATGTACTGGATGTGTGCTTTACATTGTGCGTTTTTAAAAAATCCCAGCTTGTTGCATCATTTTCAGAAAGGCCTGTAAATCACACATCATGAATCTCAGTGGAGATGCAGGGAATGCGTTTTACATGCGGTTTTTATGCTACTGTATTTAACTTCATTGATTATTGAAAATAATAAAAATGCAAAATGCAAACACAGCAAAAATAGGAGAAGTGCAGGAAACGCATGGTCTCCTTCACTGCCAGCCTCAGACTAGCATGCAAATTGTAGGCAGGTTCTACATCGCCAGGAAATGCATCAGATTGTCCTGGCTCCATCAGCATTCAGTTTCCACGCAAGCTGAAATGATTTGCCATCTGCGCATGTGATTGCGATTCCGCTGATATATTATATAGCGATACAGAGCGGTATAATAACCGCCTGACACTCGGGCAGTCCTGCTTTCACCTTATCACCCTCTCATTTCTACCCCAGTGATTTGGGCATCTGTGGGGTAACATGGGGGGCAGTTGGAGGCTGCTTGATGCTGGGAACACTCAGGAAAGGTTGCATTTTGCTGCATATGCGTTTTGAGTGCGTTTGCGTTTTGCACACGCATTTTGCTTACATTTTAATGCGTTTGCTTTTCGCACATATAAATCGCAAATGCGTCTTTGTTCATTTGGAAGGTGTTTTGTATGCGTTTTATGCAAATCACTGTGAAGCCAACAGGAAGCAGAAACCGATCATCATACTTTAAAAAAAACAATTGCATACAAAACGCTGCACCTCTGCTGGTGACCAGTGACATAGACGAGGTGTGTTTTAGAAAAATATGCAGGAAGTTCAGCGTTTTCTAAAAACGCACTTGCAGAAGGTGATAATATGCGTTTTTTTTCATGCGTGCCAATGACTTACATTATAAGCGTTACCGCTAGCGTTACCCTTAAAGGAAACCGGAACTGAGAGGGATATAGAGGCTGCCATATTTATTTCCTGTTAAAGCGGACCTTAACGCACAACTTCCTCTCTGCTGTAAAAGATAGATAACAGCATAATACACTTTAAAGAAAAACATTTCTTTGCTACAGCTGATACACATCCTGCAAAACCTCTGCACTGTTTGTACTTCCTGCTTTCATGGAAACAGACATCTTGTTAACATCTTGTGGTTTTAAATGAGCTTATCTGCCTCATCTGCCGTGGCAGTCATGTGACACAGGGGAGAGATCAGAGATGAGGGGGAATTAGGCTAAACTCTCTAAACACATACAGGGTGCATTTTTCTATGTTTTCCTTCTGTCCTGTGCAAGAGTTCAGCTCCACTTTAAGCAAAACCAGTTGCCGGGCAGTCCTGCTGATCTATTTGGCTGCAGTAGTGTCTGAATCACACACCTCAAACAAGCATGCAGCTAATCCAGTCACACTTCAGTCAGAGCAGCTGATCATGCTTGTTCAGGGGCTGTGGCTAGGAGTATTAGAGGCAGAGGATCAGCAGGGCTGCCAGGGAATCTGCATTGTGTAATATGCCAGCCTCTGGTCAGGTTTGGGCTGAGCAGCGTGTGTGAGGAGTCTCTCGGCCTCATGCATGGATGAGCAGGACAGCCAGGGAATCTGCATTGTGTAATATGCCAGCCTCAGGTCAGGTTTGGGCTGAGCGGTGTGTGTGAGGGGAGTCTCCCGGCCTCATGCATGGATGAGCAGGACAGCCAGGGAATCTGCATTGTGTAATATGCCAGCCTCAGGTCAGTTTTGGGCTGAGCGGTGTGTGGGAGGAGTCTCCCGGCCTCATGCATGGATGAGCAGGACAGCCAGGGAATCTGCATTGTGTAATATGCCAGCCTCTGGTCAGGTTTGGGCTGAGTGGTGTGTGTGGGGAGTCTCCCGGCCTCATGCATGGATGAGCAGGACAGCCAGGGAATCTGCATTGTGTAATATGCCAGCCTCTGGTCAGGTTTGGGCTGAGCGGTGTGTCTGGGAGGAGTCTCCAGGCCTCATGCATGGATGAGCAGGACAGCCAGGGAATCTGCATTGTGTAATATGCCAGCCTCTGGTCAGGTTTGGGCTGAGCGGTGTGTGTGGGAGGAGTCTCCCGGCCTCATGCATGGAGGAGCAGGACAGCCAGGGAATCTGCATTGTGTAATATACCAGCCTCTGGTCAGGTTTGGGCTGAGTGGTGTGTGTGGGGAGTCTCCCGGCCTCATGCATGGATGAGCAGGACAGCCAGGGAATCTGCATTGTGTAATATGCCAGCCTCTGGTCAGGTTTGGGCTGAGCAGTGTGTGGGGGGAGTCTCCCGGCCTCATGCATGGATGAGCAGGACAGCCAGGGAATCTGCATTGTGTAATATGCCAGCCTCTGGTCAGGTTTGGGCTAAGCGGTGTGTGGGGAGTCTCCCGGCCTCATGCATGGATGAGCAGGACGCCAGGGAATCTGCATTGTGTAATATGCCAGCCTCTGGTCAGGTTTGGGCTGAGCGGTGTGTGTGTGGGAGGAGTCTCCCGGCCTCATGCATGGATGAGCAGGACAGCCAGGGAATCTGCATTGTGTAATATGCCAGCCTCTGGTCAGGTTTGGGCTGAGCGGTGTGTGGGAGGAGTCTCCCGGCCTCATGCATGGATGAGCAGGACAGCCAGGGAATCTGCATTGCGTAATATGCCAGCCTCTGGTCAGGTTTGGGCTGAGCGGTATGTGGGAGGAGTCTCCCGGGCTCATGCATGGATGAGCAGGACAGCCAGGGAATCTGCATTGTGTAATATGCCAGCCTCTGGTCAGGTTTGGGCTGAGCGGTGTGTGTGAGGAGTCTCCCAGCCTCATGCATGGATGAGCAGGACAGCCAGGGAATCTGCATTGTGTAATATGCCAGCCTCTGGTCAGGTTTGGGCTGAGCGGTGTGTGTGAGGAGTCTCCCGGCCTCATGCATGGATGAGCAGGACTGCCAGGGAATCTGCATTGTGTAATATGCCAGCCTCTGGTCAGGTTTGGGCTGAGCGGTGTGTGGGAGGAGTCTCCCGGGCTCATGCATGGATGAGCAGGACAGCCAGGGAATCTGCATTGTGTAATATGCCAGCCTCTGGTCAGGTTTGGGCTGAGCGGTGTGTGTGAGGAGTCTCCCAGCCTCATGCATGGATGAGCAGGACAGCCAGGGAATCTGCATTGTGTAATATGCCAGCCTCTGGTCAGGTTTGGGCTGAGCGGTGTGTGGGAGGAGTCTCCCGGCCTCAGGCATGGATGAGCAGGACAGCCAGGGAATCTGCATTGTGTAATATGCCAGCCTCTGGTCAGGTTTGGGCTGAGCGGTGTGTGGGGAGTCTCCCGGCCTCATGCATGGATGAGCAGGAAAGCCAGGGAATCTGCATTGTGTAATATGCCAGCCTCAGGTCAGGTTTGGGCTGAGCGGTGTGTGTGAGGAGTCTCCCAGCCTCATGCATGGATGAGCAGGACAGCCAGGGAATCTGCATTGTGTAATATGCCAGCCTCTGGTCAGGTTTGGGCTGAGCGGTGTGTGTGAGGAGTCTCCCGGCCTCAGGCATGGATGAGCAGGACAGCCAGGGAATCTGCATTGTGTAATATGCCAGCCTCTGGTCAGGTTTGGGCTGAGCGGTGTGTGGGGAGTCTCCCGGCCTCATGCATGGATGAGCAGGACAGCCAGGGAATCTGCATTGTGTAATATGCCAGCCTCTGGTCAGGTTTGGGCTGAGCGGTGTGTGAGGAGTCTCCAGGCCTCATGTATGGATGAGCAGGACAGCCAGGGAATCTGCATTGTGTAATATGCCAGCCTCTGGTCAGGTTTGGGCTGAGCGGTGTGTGGGAGGAGTCTCCCGGCCTCATGTATGGATGAGCAGGACAGCCAGGGAATCTGCATTGTGTAATATGCCAGCCTCTGGTCAGGTTTGGGCTGAGCAGTGTGGGAGGAGTCTCCCGGCCTCATGCATGGATGAGCAGGACAGCCAGGGAATCTGCATTGTGTAATATGCCAGCCTCAGGTCAGGTTTGGGCTGAGCAGTGTGTGTGGGGAGTCTCCCGGCCTCATGCATGGATGAGCAGGACAGCCAGGGAATCTGCATTGTGTAATATGCCAGCCTCTGGTCAGGTTTGGGCTGAGCGGTGTGTGTGGGAGGAGTCTCCCGGCCTCATGCATGGATGAGCAGGACAGCCAGGGAATCTGCATTGTGTAATAATATGCCAGCCTCTGGTCAGGTTTGGGCTGAGCGGTGTGTGTGGGAGGAGTCTCCCGGCCTCATGCATGGATGGGCAGGACAGCCATGGAATCTGCATTGTGTAATATGCCAGCCTCTGGTCAGGTTTGGGCTGAGCGGTGTGGGAGGAGTCTCCCGGCCTCATGCATGGATGAGCAGGACAGCCAGGGAATCTGCATTGTGTAATATGCCAGCCTCAGGTCAGGTTCGGGATAAGCATTGTGGGAGGAGTCTCCCAGCCTCATGCATGGATAAGCAGGACAGCCAGGGAATCTGCATTGTGTAATATGCCAGCCTGTGGTCAGGTTTGGGCTGAGCAGTGTGTGTGGGGAGTCTCCCAGCCTCATGCATGGATGAGCAGGACAGCCAGGGAATCTGCATTGTGTAATATGCCAGCCTCTGGTCAGGTTTGAGCTAAGCGGTGTGTGGGAGGAGTCTCCCGGCCTCATGCATGGAGGAGCAGGACAGCCAGGGAATCTGCATTGTGTAATATGCCAGCCTCAGGTCAGGTTTGTGCTGAGCGGTGTGTGGGAGGAGTCTCCCGGCCTCATGCATGGATGAGCAGGACAGCCAGGGAATCTGCATTGTGTAATATACCAGCCTCTGGTCAGGTTTGGGCTGAGCGGTGTGTGGGAGGAGTCTCCCGGCCTCATGCATGGAGGAGCAGGACAGCCAGGGAATCTGCATTGTGTAATATGCCAGCCTCTGGTCAGGTTTGGGCTGAGCGGTGTGTGGGGAGTTTCCAGGCCTCGTGCATGGATGAGCAGGACAGCCAGGGAATCTGCATTGTGTAATATGCCAGCCTCTGGTCAGGTTTGGGCTGAGCGGTGTGTGGGAGGAGTCTCCCGGCCTCATGCATGGATGGGCAGGACAGCCAGGGAATCTGCATTGTGTAATATGCCAGCCTCTGGTCAGGTTTGGGCTGAGCGGTGTGTGTGGGAGGAGTCTCCAGGCCTCATGCATGGATGAGCAGGACAGCCAGGGAATCTGCATTGTGTAATATGCCAGCCTCAGGTCAGGTTTGGGCTGAGCGGTGTGTGTGGGAGGAGTCTCCAGGCCTCATGCATGGATGAGCAGGACAGCCAGGGAATCTGCATTGTGTAATATGCCAGCCTCTGGTCAGGTTTGGGATGAGCGGTGTGTGTGAGGAGTCTCCCGGCCTCATGCATGGATGAGCAGGACAGCCAGGGAATCTGCATTGTGTAATATGCCAGCCTCTGGTCAGGTTTGGGCTGAGCGGTGTGTGTGGAGAGTCTCCCGGCCTCATGCATGGATGAGCAGGACAGCCAGGGAATCTGCATTGTGTAATATGCCAGCCTCTGGTCAGGTTCGGGCTGAGCGGTGTGTGGGAGGAGTCTCCTGGCCTCATGCATGGAGGAGCAGGACAGCCAGGGAATCTGCATTGTGTAATATGCCAGCCTCAGGTCAGGTTTGGGCTGAGCAGCGTGTGTGAGGAGTCTCTCGGCCTCATGCATGGATGAGCAGGACAGCCAGGGAATCTGCATTGTGTAATATGTCAGCCTCTGGTCAGGTTTAGGCTGAGCGGTGTGTGGGAGGAGTCTCCCGGCCTCATGCATGGATGAGCAGGACAGCCAGGGAATCTGCATTGTGTAATATGCCAGCCTCTGGTCAGGTTTGGGCTGAGCAGTGTGTGTGAGGAGTCTCCCGGCCTCATGCATGGATGAGCAGGACAGCCAGGGAATCTGCATTGTGTAATATGCCAGCCTCTGGTCAGGTTTGGGCTGAGCAGCGTGTGTGAGGAGTCTCCTGACCTCATGCATGGATGAGCAGGACAGCCAGGGAATCTGCATTGTGTAATATGCCAGCCTCTGGTCAGATTTGGGCTGAGCGGTGTGTGTGGGGAGTCTCCCGGCCTCATGTATGGATGAGCAGGACAGCCAGGGAATCTGCATTGTGTAATATGCCAGCCTCTGGTCAGGTTTGGGCTGAGCGGTGTGTGGGAGGAGTCTCCCAGCCTCATGCATGGATGAGCAGGACAGCCAGGGAATCTGCATTGTGTAATATGCCAGCCTCTGGTCAGGTTTGGGCTGAGCGGTGTGTGGGGAGTCTCCCGGCCTCATGCATGGATGAGCAGGACAGCCAGGGAATCTGAATTGTGTAATATGCCAGCCTCTGGTCAGGTTTGGGATGAGCGGTGTGTGGGAGGAGTCTCCCGGCCTCATGCATGGAGGAGCAGGACAGCCAGGGAACCTGCATTGTGTAATATGTCAGCCTCTGGTCAGGTTTGGGCTGAGCAGTGTGTGAGGGGAGTCTCCCGGCCTCATGCATGGATGAGCAGGACAGCCAGGGAATCTGCATTGTGTAATATGCCAGCCTCTGGTCAGGTTTGGGATGAGCGGTGTGTGGGAGGAGTCTCCAGGCCTCATGCATGGATGAGCAGGACAGCCAGGGAATCTGCAGTGTGTAATATGCCAGCCTCTGGTCAGGTTTGGGATGAGCGGTGTGTGGGAGGAGTCTCCCGGCCTCATGCATGGAGGAGCAGGACAGCCAGGGAATCTGCATTGTGTAATATGCCAGCCTCTGGTCAGGTTTGGGCTGAGCAGTGTGTGTGGGAGGAGTCTCCCGGCCTCATGCATGGATGAGCAGGGCAGCCAGGGAATCTGCATTGTGTAATATGCCAGCCTCTGGTCAGGTTTGGGCTGAGCGGTGTGTGGGAGGAGTCTCCCGGCCTCAGGCATGGATGAGCAGGACAGCCAGGGAATCTGCATTGTGTAATATGCCAGCCTCTGGTCAGGTTTGGGCTGAGCGGTGTGTGTGTGAGGAGTCTCCCGGCCTCATGCATGGATGAGCAGGACAGCCAGGGAATCTGCATTGTGTAATATGCCAGCCTCTGGTCAGGTTTGGGCTGAGCGGTGTGTGTGTGGAGTCTCCCGGCCTCATGCATGGATGAGCTGGACAGCCTGGGAATCTGCATTGTGTAATATGCCAGCCTCTGGTCAGGTTTGGGCTGAGTAGTGTGTGGGAGGAGTCTCCCGGCCTCATGCATGGATGAGCAGGACAGCCAGGGAATCTGCATTGTGTAATATGCCAGCCTCTGGTCAGGTTTAGGCTGAGCGGTGTGTGGGAGGAGTCTCCCGGCCTCATGCATGGATGAGCAGGACAGCCAGGGAATCTGCATTGTGTAATATGCCAGGCTCTGGTCAGGTTTGGGCTGAGTAGTGTGTGGGAGGAGTCTCCCGGCCTCATGCATGGATGAGCAGGACAGCCAGGGAATCTGCATTGTGTAATATGCCAGCCTCTGGTCAGGTTTAGGCTGAGCGGTGTGTGGGAGGAGTCTCCCGGCCTCATGCTTGGATGAGCAGGACAGCCAGCGAATCTGCATTGTGTAATATGCCAGCCTCTGGTCAGGTTTGGGCTGAGCAGTGTGTGAGGGGAGTCTCCCGGCCTCATGCATGGATGAGCAGGACAGCCAGGGAATCTGCATTGTGTAATATGCCAGCCTCTGGTCAGGTTTGGGATGAGCGGTGTGTGGGAGGAGTCTCCAGGCCTCATGCATGGATGAGCAGGACAGCCAGGGAATCTGCATTGTGTAATATGCCAACCTCTGGTCAGGTTTGGGCTGAGCGGTGTGTGTGGGGAGTCTCCTGGCCTCATGTATGGATGAGCAGGACAGCCAGGAAATCTGCATTGTGTAATATGCCAACCTCTGGTCAGGTTTGGGCTGAGCGGTGTGTGGGAGGAGTCTCCCGGCCTCATGCATGGATGAGCAGGACAGCCAGGGAATCTGCATTGTGTAATATGCCAACCTCTGGTCAGGTTTGGGCTGAGCGGTGTGTGTGTGAGGAGTCTCCCGGCCTCATGCATGGATGAGCAGGACAGCCAGGGAATCTGCATTGTGTAATATGCCAACCTCTGGTCAGGTTTGGGCTGAGCGGTGTGTGGGAGGAGTCTCCCGGCCTCATGTATGGATGAGCAGGACAGCCAGGGAATCTGCATTGTGTAATATGCCAACCTCTGGTCAGGTTTGGGCTGAGCGGTGTGTGTGTGAGGAGTCTCCCGGCCTCATGCATGGATGAGCAGGACAGCCAGGGAATCTGCATTGTGTAATATGCCAGCCTCAGGTCAGGTTTGGGCTGAGCAGTGTGTGTGGGGAGTCTCCTGACCTCATGCATGGATGAGCAGGACAGCCAGGGAATCTGCATTGTGTAATATGCCAGCCTCTGGTCAGGTTTGGGCTGAGCGGTGTGTGGGAGGAGTCTCCCAGCCTCATGCATGGATGAGCAGGACAGCCAGGGAATCTGCATTGTGTAATATACCAGCCTCTCGTCAGGTTTGGGCTGAGCGGTGTGTGGGAGGAGTCTCCCTGCCTCATGTATGGATGAGCAGGACAGCCAGGGAATCTGCATTGTGTAATATGCCAGCCTCTGGTCAGGTTTGGGCTGAGCGGTGTGTGGGAGGAGTCTCCCGGCCTCATGCATGGATGAGCAGCACAGCCAGGGAATCTGCATTGTGTAATATGTCAGCCTCTGGTCAGGTTTGGGCTGAGCGGTGTGTGGGAGGAGTCTCCCGGCCTCATGCATGGATGAGCAGCACAGCCAGGGAATCTGCATTGTGTAATATGCCAGCCTCTGGTCAGGTTTGGGCTGAGCAGTGTGGGAGGAGTCTCCCGGCCTCATGCATGGATGAGCAGGACTGCCAGGGAATCTGCATTGTGTAATATGCCAGCCTCTGGTCAGGTTTGGGCTGAGCGGTGTGTGGGGGAGTCTCCCGGCCTCATGCATGGATGGGCAGGACAGCCAGGGAATCTGCATTGTGTAATATGCCAGCCTCTGGTCAGGTTTGGGCTGAGCGGTGTGTGGGAGGAGTCTCCCGGCCTCATGCATGGATGAGCAGGACAGCCAGGGAATCTGCATTGTGTAATATGCCAGCCTCAGGTCAGGTTTGGGCTGAGCGGTGTGTGGGAGGAGTCTCCCGGCCTCATGCATGGATGAGCAGGACAGCCAGGGAATCTGCATTGTGTAATATGCCAGCCTCTGGTCAGGTTTGGGCTGAGCGGTGTGTGGGAGGAGTCTCCCGGCCTCATGCATGGATGAGCAGGACAGCCAGGGAATCTGCATTGTGTAATATGCCAGCCTCAGGTCAGGTTTGGGCTGAGCGGTGTGTGGGGAGTCTCCCGGCCTCATGCATGGATGAGCAGGACAGCCAGGGAATCTGCATTGTGTAATATGCCAGCCTCTGGTCAGGTTTGGGCTGAGCGGTGTGGGAGGAGTCTCCCGGCCTCATGCATGGATGAGCAGGACAGCCAGGGAATCTGCATTGTGTAATATGCCAGCCTCTGGTCAGGTTTGGGCTGAGCAGTGTGTGAGGGGACTCTCCCGGCCTCATGCATGGATGAGCAGGACAGCCAGGGAATCTGCATTGTGTAATATGCCAGCCTCTGGTCAGGTTTGGGCTGAGCGGTGTGTGGGAGGAGTCTCCTGGCCTCATGTATGGATGAGCAGGACAGCCAGGGAATCTGCATTGTGTAATATGCCAGCCTCTGGTCAGGTTTGGGCTGAGCGGTGTGTGGGAGGAGTCTCCCAGCCTCATGCATGGATGAGCAGGACAGCCAGGGAATCTGCATTGTGTAATATGCCAGCCTCTGGTCAGGTTTGGGCTGAGCGGTGTGTGGGGAGTCTCCCGGCCTCATGCATGGATGAGCAGGACAGCCAGGGAATCTGCATTGTGTAATATGCCAGCCTCTGGTCAGGTTTGGGCTGAGCGGTGTGAGGGAGGAGTCTCCCGGCCTCATGCATGGATGAGCAGGACAGCCAGGGAATCTGCATTGTGTAATATACCAGCCTCTGGTCAGGTTTGGGCTAAGCGGTGTGTGGGAGGAGTCTCCCGGCCTCATGTATGGATGAGCAGGACAGCCAGGGAATCTGCATTGTGTAATATGCCAGCCTCTGGTCAGGTTTGGGCTGAGCGGTGTGTGGGAGGAGTCTCCCAGCCTCATGCATGGATGAGCAGGACAGCCAGGGAATCTGCATTGTGTAATATGCCAGCCTCAGGTCAGGTTTGGGCTGAGCGGTGTGTGGGGAGTCTCCCGGCCTCAGGCATGGATGAGCAGGACAGCCAGGGAATCTGCATTGTGTAATATGCCAGCCTCAGTTTAGGTTTGGGCTGAGCGGTGTGTGGGAGGAGTCTCCCGGCCTCATGCATGGAGGAGCAGGACAGCCAGGGAATCTGCATTGTGTAATATGCCAGCCTCTGGTCAGGTTTGGGCTGAGCGGTGTGTGGGGGGAGTCTCCCGGCCTCATGTATGGATGAGCAGGACAGCCAGGGAATCTGCATTGTGTAATATGCCAGCCTCTGGTCAGGTTTGGGCTGAGCAGTGTGTGAGGGGAGTCTCCCGGCCTCATGCATGGATGAGCAGGACAGCCAGGGAATCTGCATTGTGTAATATGCCAGCCTCAGGTCAGGTTTGGGCTGAGCGGTGTGTGGGAGGAGTCTCCCGGCCTCATGCATGGAGGAGCAGGACAGCCAGGGAATCTGCATTGTGTAATATGCCAGCCTCTGGTCAGGTTTGGGCTGAGCGGTGTGTGAGGAGTCTCCCGGCCTCATGCATGGATGAGCAGGACAGCCAGGGAATCTGCATTGTGTAATATGCCAGCCTCTGGTCAGGTTTGGGCTGAGCGGTGTGTGGGGAGTCTCCCGGCCTCATGCATGGATGAGCAGGGCAGCCAGGGAATCTGCATTGTGTAATATGCCAGCCACTGGTCAGGTTTGGGATGAGCGGTGTGTGGGAGGAGTCTCCCGGCCTCATGCATGGATGAGCAGGACAGCCAGGTAATCTGCATTGTGTAATATGCCAGCCTCTGGTCAGGTTTGGGCTGAGCGGTGTGTGGGGAGTCTCCCGGCCTCATGCATGGATGAGCAGGGCAGCCAGGGAATCTGCATTGTGTAATATGCCAGCCTCTGGTCAGGTTTAGGCTGAGCGGTGTGTTGGAGGAGTCTCCCGGCCTCATGCATGGATGAGCAGGACAGCCAGGGAATCTGCATTGTGTAATATGCCAGCCTCTGGTCAGGTTTGGGCTGAGCGGTGTGTGTGGGAGGAGTCTCCAGGCCTCATGCATGGATGAGCAGGGCTGCCAGGGAATCTGCATTGTGTAATATGCCAGCCTCTGGTCAGGTTTGGGCTGAGCGGTGTGTGTGTGTGAGGAGTCTCCCGGGCTCATGCATGGAGGAGCAGGACAGCCAGGGAATCTGCATTGTGTAATATGCCAGCCTCTGGTCAGGTTTGGGCTGAGCGGTGTGTGGGGGAGTCTCCCAGCCTCATGCATGGATGAGCAGGACAGCCAGGGAATCTGCATTGTGTAATATGCCAGCCTCTGGTCAGGTTTGGGCTGAGCAGTGTGTGAGGGGAGTCTCCCGGCCTCATGCATGGATGAGCAGGACAGCCAGGGAATCTGCATTGTGTAATATGCCAGCCTCAGGTCAGGTTTGGGCTGAGCGGTGTGTGTGGGGATTCTCCCGGCCTCATGCATGGATGAGCAGGACAGCCAGGGAATCTGCATTGTGTAATATGTCAGCCTCAGGTCAGGTTTGGGCTGAGCGGTGTGAGGGAGGAGTCTCCCGGCCTCATGCATGGATGAGCAGGACAGCCAGGGAATCTGCATTGTGTAATATGCCAGCCTCTGGTCAGGTTTGGGCTGAGCGGTGTGGGAGGAGTCTCCCGGCCTCATGCATGGATGAGCAGGACAGCCAGGGAATCTGCATTGTGTAATATGCCAGCCTCTGGTCAGGTTTGGGCTGAGCGGTGTGTGGGAGGAGTCTCCCGGCCTCATGCATGGATGAGCAGGACAGCCAGGGAATCTGCATTGTGTAATATGCCAGCCTCTGGTCAGGTTTGGGCTGAGCGGTGTGTGGGAGGAGTCTCCCGGCCTCATGCATGGATGAGCAGGACAGTCAGGGAATCTGCATTGTGTAATATGCCAGCCTCTGGTCAGGTTTGGGCTGAGCAGTGTGGGAGGAGTCTCCCGGCCTCATGCATGGATGGGCAGGACAGCCAGGGAATCTGCATTGTGTAATATGCCAGCCTCTGGTCAGGTTTGGGCTGAGCAGTGTGGGAGGAGTCTCCCGGCCTCATGCATGGAGGAGCAGGACAGCCAGGGAATCTGCATTGTGTAATATGCCAGCCTCTGGTCAGGTTTGGGCTGAGCGGTGTGTGTGGGGAGTCTCCCGGCCTCATGCATGGATGAGCAGCACAGCCAGGGAATCTGCATTGTGTAATATGTCAGCCTCTGGTCAGGTTTGGGCTGAGCGGTGTGTGGGGAGGAGTCTCCCGGCCTCATGCATGGATGAGCAGGACAGCCAGGGAATCTGCATTGTGTAATATGCCAGCCTCTGGTCAGGTTTGGGCTGAGCGGTGTGTGGGAGGAGTCTCCCGGCCTCATGCATGGATGAGCAGCACAGCCAGGGAATCTGCATTGTGTAATATGCCAGCCTCTGGTCAGGTTTGGGCTGAGCAGTGTGTGTGGGAGGAGTCTCCCGGCCTCATGCATGGATGAGCAGGACAGCCAGGGAATCTGCATTGTGTAATATGCCAGCCTCTGGTCAGGTTTGGGCTGAGCGGTGTGTGGGGGGAGTCTCCCGGCCTCATGCATGGATGAGCAGGACAGCCAGGGAATCTGCATTGTGTAATATGTCAGCCTCTGGTCAGGTTTGGGCTGAGCGGTGTGTGGGAGGAGTCTCCCGGCCTCATGCATGGATGGGCAGGACAGCCAGGGAATCTGCATTGTGTAATATGCCAGCCTCTGGTCAGGTTTGGGCTGAGCGGTGTGTGGGAGGAGTCTCCCGGCCTCATGCATGGATGAGCAGGACAGCCAGGGAATCTGCATTGTGTAATATGCCAGCCTCTGGTCAGGTTTGGGCTGAGCAGTGTGTGGGGAGTCTCCCGGCCTCATGCATGGATGAGCAGGACAGCCAGGGAATCTGCATTGTGTAATATGCCAGCCTCTGGTCAGGTTTGGGCTGAGCGGTGTGTGGGAGGAGTCTCCCGGCCTCATGCATGGATGAGCAGGACAGCCAGGGAATCTGCATTGTGTAATATGCCAGCCTCTGGTCAGGTTTGGGCTGAGCGGTGTGTGGGAGGAGTCTCCCGGCCTCATGCATGGATGAGCAGGACAGCCAGGGAATCTGCATTGTGTAATATGCCAGCCTCTGGTCAGGTTTGGGCTGAGCAGTGTGTGTGGGGAGTCTCCCGGCCTCATGCATGGATGAGCAGGACAGCCAGGGAATCTGCATTGTGTAATATGCCAGCCTCTGGTCAGGTTTGGGCTGAGCGGTGTGTCTGGGAGGAGTCTCCAGGCCTCATGCACGGATGAGCAGGACAGCCAGGGAATCTGCATTGTGTAATATGCCAGCCTCTGGTCAGGTTTGGGCTGAGCGGTGTGTGGGAGGAGTCTCCCAGCCTCATGCATGGATGAGCAGGACAGCCAGGGAATCTGCATTGTGTAATATGCCAGCCTCTGGTCAGGTTTGGGCTGAGCAGTGTGTGGGGAGTCTCCCGGCCTCATGCATGGATGAGCAGGACAGCCAGGGAATCTGCATTGTGTAATATGCCAGCCTCTGGTCAGGTTTGGGCTGAGCGGTGTGTGGGAGGAGTCTCCCAGCCTCATGCATGGATGAGCAGGACAGCCAGGGAATCTGCATTGTGTAATATGCCAGCCTCTGGTCAGGTTTGGGCTGAGCAGTGTGTGGGGAGTCTCCCGGCCTCATGCATGGATGAGCAGGACAGCCAGGGAATCTGCATTGTGTAATATGCCAGCCTCTGGTCAGGTTTGGGCTGAGCGGTGTGTGTGGGAGGAGTCTCCCGGCCTCATGCATGGATGAGCAGGACAGCCAGGGAATCTGCATTGTGTAATATGCCAGCCTCTGGTCAGGTTTGGGCAGCGCGGTGTGTGTGGGGAGTCTCCCGGCCTCATGCATGGATGAGCAGGACAGCCAGGGAATCTGCATTGTGTAATATGCCAGCCTCTGGTCAGGTTTAGGCTGAGCGGTGTGTGGGAGGAGTCTCCCGGCCTCATGCATGGATGAGCAGGACAGCCAGGGAATCTGCATTGTGTAATATGCCAGCCTCTGGTCAGGTTTGGGCTGAGCAGTGTGTGGGAGGCGTCTCCCGGCCTCATGCATGGAGGAGCAGGACAGCCAGGGAATCTGCATTGTGTAATATGCCAGCCTCTGGTCAGGTTTGGGCTGAGCAGTGTGTGGGAGGAGTCTCCCGGCCTCATGTATGGATGAGCAGGACAGCCAGGGAATCTGCATTGTGTAATATGCCAGCCTCAGGTCAGGTTTGAGCTGAGCGGTGTGTGTGTGAGGAGTCTCCCGGCCTCATGCATGGATGAGCAGGACAGCCAGGGAATCTGCATTGTGTAATATGCCAGCCTCAGGTCAGGTTTGGGCTGAGCAGTGTGTGGGAGGAGTCTCCCGGCCTCATGCATGGATGAGCAGGACAGCCAGGGAATCTGCATTGTGTAATATGCCAGCCTCTGGTCAGGTTTGGGCTGAGCGGTGTGTGGGAGGAGTCTCCCGGCCTCATGCATGGATGAGCAGGACAGCCAGGGAATCTGCATTGTGTAATATGCCAGCCTCAGGTCAGGTTTGGGCTGAGCGGTGTGTGGGAGGAGTCTCCCGGCCTCATGCATGGATGAGCAGGACAGCCAGGGAATCTGCATTGTGTAATATGCCAGCCTCTGGTCAGGTTTGGGCTGAGCGGTGTGTGTGGGAGGAGTCTCCCGGCCTCATGCATGGATAAGCAGGACAGCCAGGGAATCTGCATTGTGTAATATGCCAGCCTCTGGTCAGGTTTGGGCTGAGCGGTGTGTGGGGAGTCTCCCGGCCTCATGCATGGATGAGCAGGACAGCCAGGGAATATGCATTGTGTAATATGCCAGCCTCTGGTCAGGTTTGGGCTGAGCGGTGTGTGGGGGGAGTCTCCCGGCCTCATGCATGGATGAGCAGGACAGCCAGGGAATCTGCATTGTGTAATATGCCAGCCTCTGGTCAGGTTTGGGCTGAGCGGTGTGTGGGAGGAGTCTCCCGGCCTCATGCATGGATGAGCAGGACAGCCAGGGAATCTGCATTGTGTAATATGCCAGCCTCTGGTCAGGTTTGGGCTGAGCGGTGTGTGGGAGGAGTCTCCCGGCCTCATGCATGGATAAGCAGGACAGCCAGGGAATCTGCATTGTGTAATATGCCAGCCTCTGGTCAGGTTTGGGCTGAGCGGTGTGTGGGGAGTCTCCCGGCCTCATGCATGGATGAGCAGGACAGCCAGGGAATATGCATTGTGTAATATGCCAGCCTCTGGTCAGGTTTGGGCTGAGCGGTGTGTGGGGGGAGTCTCCCGGCCTCATGCATGGATGAGCAGGACAGCCAGGGAATCTGCATTGTGTAATATGCCAGCCTCTGGTCAGGTTTGGGCTGAGCGGTGTGTGTGGGAGGAGTCTCCCGGTCTCATGCATGGAGGAGCAGGACAGCCAGGGAATCTGCATTGTGTAATATGCCAGCCTCTGGTCAGGTTTAGGCTGAGCGGTGTGTGGGAGGAGTCTCCCGGCCTCATGCTTGGATGAGCAGGACAGCCAGCGAATCTGCATTGTGTAATATGCCAGCCTCTGGTCAGGTTTGGGCTGAGCAGTGTGTGAGGGGAGTCTCCCGGCCTCATGCATGGATGAGCAGGACAGCCAGGGAATCTGCATTGTGTAATATGCCAGCCTCTGGTCAGGTTTGGGCTGAGCACTGTGTGGGAGGAGTCTCCCGGCCTCATGCATGGATGAGCAGGACAGCCAGGGAATCTGCATTGTGTAATATGCCAGCCTCTGGTCAGGTTTGGGCTGAGCGGTGTGTGGGGGGAGTCTCCCGGCCTCATGCATGGATGAGCAGGACAGCCAGGGAATCTGCATTGTGTAATATGCCAGCCTCTGGTCAGGTTTGGGCTGAGCACTGTGTGGGAGGAGTCTCCCGGCCTCATGCATGGATGAGCAGAGTTATTGCTTGTCCTGTACATGGGCTGCCCTCCCTCCCCCAGTCAGATATCTTCCACTCATTAGAGAGCCCCCCCGGAGGATTTGGGATGATAGGAGAAGATGCATGGTCTGCCATTAACACTGGCTGCCCTCATTGTCTTCAGAGGGGGCCAGCCTGTATCCCCCCTCTCTGTGTGTCATCCCCCCAGGCGGTCTCCTCTGTCGCTGACGCCAAATCTCATCTCTCTGCGGCCAACGCCGCCGGTCGTTACACGAGAACGCCAAGTTATATGAACGGATATTTGTGTCGCCAAAGGTTCGAAAATCATAAAATCGCCACAGGAGCAGCATTTCACATCTGTTCCCCTTACGGAGAAATCCCAGGAGCATTACAGATCCACACGTCTGCAATCGCCTGTTATAAAAATCTTATCGAGAGGGATATGTAATGATATGATGTATAAAGGGCTGTGACTAACTGTTCTAGGAGATGTCTGAGTGAGCAGCACCTAACAGGGATGTCAGTGTGTATCAGGGAGGAGCTTCTGTGGGGGTGGGGGTGGGGCATGTGCCGTCCGAAGTCAGTCGCTAAAGCACACCTCAAAGGACAACTGGAGCAAAAAGGGAGGCTGCCATATTTATTTCCTGTTAAACAATACCAGTTGCCTGGCTGCCCTGCTGATCTCTTTGGCTGCAGTAGTGTCTGAATCACAACCCTGAAACAAGCATGCAGCTAATCCAGTCACAGTTCAGGCAGTGCACCTGATCTGCATGTTTGTTCAGGGTCTATGGCTAAATGTAGAGGCACAGGATCAGCAGGACAGCCAGGCAACTGGTATTGTGTAACAGGAAATAAATATGGCAGCCTCCATATACCTCTAACTTTAGTTATACTATAAACTCAGTGTGTTTATAAGGAAGGAGGTGAATAGATTTTTGTGATCAGAGCTTTGATCTCCCGATATGATGACTGTGATCTGGAGTTTCTCAGCTCCGATCGATTCAGCGGATCTTCAGATCGGAAGTGGAGAATGGCGATTGCCAGGGAATCTAGCGGACTGTTCGGATCACAGCTGCGACCGCGGATCACCGATTTATACCGTGACAAACGCATGATTATAATCCCCCACCCCCGTCCGTCAATCCTGAGCTACCCGGGCCAAGCACAAAGGGCTGGAACCCACAGGAGCGCTTTTGGCAGCGTTTTGGCAGCACTGCGATACGCTAGCACTTTGCCAAAACGCTGGGCTAATGTTAATGGGTGGGGCAACTTCCACAGGAGCGTTTGCGTTTCCCAGAAACGCAAACGCAGGACCTGCAGCATTTTGGGAGCGTTAGCGCATCAATGTAAAGTATTGAAACGCTAGCGGAAACGATCAGCAAAACCTAAACTGAACGGTTTTGCTAGCGTTTTGCGGTTCAGTAACAAAATGAAAAATAATTCACAGGACCAATCAGGATAAAAACGCGAAACGCTACGCAACCGCTAAGGAAAAAAATACAATGTTGCAAAACGCGACCGAAAACGCGCATTAATCCGCTTGCAAACCGCTCAGACAAAACGCTAGCGGTAGCGTTTCGCGTTTGTTGATTTCAGTGGGTTCCAGGCCATATGCAGATTATTCTGAGTTGATGCAGATTTGATACAAACGTATGCGGCTAAAAAACGGACCAATGACAGTGCAGCTGCTGTGCTGGATGGTTTCAGTAGGTAGATGCATACATCAGCATAAATTAACATCAACACATGCAGAATATGAATATAGTGTGGGGGTTAGCGAGCAGTGCGCACAAGATGGGGTCTCCTCGCTGTATAAAACAGGGTGTTTCTTGCGAATGGGAATCGTGCGACCTCGTCGGTTAAAGGACACCCGAGGTGAAAATAAAGGAATGAAATAAACAATTGTATCTATCCTCCTTCTCCTAAAAATGACTTTTTAAGATATTCCACAGTTTTATTTTATATTTAAATCTACTTTTTAAGTTTTTACTGTTTTATTGATTTTGCTCAATGACACATTTGTTGAAGTATGCCAGAGCTAAAATCTATGAACTATTAACCCTTTTTATCTCTTTCCTGCTCTCAGAAGCCATTTTCTGCTAGGAAAGTGTTTTATGGCTGTAATTTCTTATCAGTGAGGGTCACACTGTAGTCTGACCCATTCCAGACTGAGACAGGAACTGCCACTTACATTCCTGATGTTTAACTCTTTCAGGCAGAGTAAGAAAAAAAGGAACAGTTCATTGTGTGCTAGGCACTGTATATTCACGTCTATGTCATCATGTCACATGAAATATTATTTATTATACATGTCATGATTCTGAATACGCCGCAACCTGTGTGTAGTGTCTCACTTTAAAACCTGTAAAAACATGGTGGTATTCAGTGCTATACAACTAAGGTTATCCCACTACCTGGGCTATATCTGACTATAGCGGGGGCTGATACAAGCCCAGTGAAATAGACAATTTGCATTAAGGTTTTTTTGTGCTTCAAGAAACATGATTAGCTGTGCAGAATTGTACTCCTAGTGCATTCTGGGAGACCAGATGTTGTTTCTACTGGCTTTGGAATTCTCAGAACAAAACATTCTGCAGAGATAACCTGACAGCAGTAAGGGCGTGTCCATATTATGAGCATGTTCGTGTCTTTTTAAGCGCTGGCGATTTTAGAAATTGCTCTAAAAGCACTTGTGCAATGATTTTCTATGACAGTGTTCACATGTGAGCGTTTCAATTTTATTAAAATCACAAACGCGCTACATGTACCATTTTCTGAGTGTTGTGGCTTAATGGAGGGTATAGGGAAATTGCAAAGGGCTTGTATAGTGATTTCCCCAGTGCTTTCATGAATAAATACATTGTATTTAACGGTATTCATTTCTGGGTACAAGAGTTCACTTCCTGAATGACGTCAGGACTCAGGAAGTGTCAAAATTAATCGCTCAGCAAAAGCGCTTATGGTGCCCATACACGGCACAATAAAAACGTTCGATTTTCCTGTTTATTCGATCTAAATGATCGAATCAAATGAAAGTTATAAATATTTTTTTTCAAGAAATTCGAACGATTATCCTGTTTTTTCGAGAAAAATCTGATCAGACATGCTGGAAAAATCTTTATATTCAATCTATTGGAATAATCGAACTAAATTATCTAATCGAAAAAAAAGGAAAAATTGTACCATGTATGACCACCTTTACAAAAGCACTTTACTAAGCGCAAAGCACAGGAAAAAAACGCTTTAAAAAGCGCTCAAATCGCTCAGCGCTTGCGACAGAATGTAAATCGGGGAGAGGAAAGACTTTACAATGGGCAAACACTGACTAAATCCTTTATAAATGAATATTGTAAAATATAATCAATGTCATTCATCACATTATATTCACTAAAGATGCTCTTCACATTATTGTACACAATTAATAAGAAATGGTTATTTTGCTGCTATTTGAAGACAGTGTCAGCAGTGAACGTAGTGTGGATGTCAGCAGTGAACGTATAGTGGATGTCACTAGTGAACGTGTAGTGGATGTCGGCAGTGAACGTATAGTGGATGTCAGCAGTGAACGCATAGTGGATGTCACTAGTTAACGTATAGTGGATGTCAGCAGTGAACGTATAGTGGATGTCAGTAGTGAACGTATAGTGGATGTCAGTAGTGAACGTATAGTGGATGTCGGCAGTGAACGTGTAGTGGATGTCGGCAGTGAACGTATAGTGGCTGTCAGCAGTGAACGTATAGTGGGTGTCAGCAGTGAACGTATAGTGGATGTCAGCAGTGAACGTATAGTGGATGTCAGCAGTGAACGTATAGTGGATGTCAGCAGTGAACGTATAGTGGATGTCAGCAGTGAACGTACAGTGGATGTCACTAGTGAACGTATAGTGGATGTCACTAGTGAACGTATAGTGGATGTCAGCAGTGAACGTATAGTGGATGTCAGCAGTGAACGTATAGTGGATGTCAGTAGTGAACGCATAGTGGATGTCGGCAGTGAACGTAGTGTGGATGTCAGCAGTGAACGTATAGTGGATGTCAGCAGTGAACGTATAGTGGATGTCAGCAGTGAACGTATAGTGGATGTCAGCAGTGAACGTATAGTGGATGTCGGCAGTGAACGTATAGTGGATGTCGGCAGTGAACGTATAGTGGTTGTCGGCAGTGAAGGTACAGTTGATGTCAGCAGTGAACGTATAGTGGGTGTCGGTAGTGAACGTATAGAGGATGTCGGCAGTGAACGTAGTGTGGATGTCAGCAGTGAACGTATAGTGGATGTCAGTAGTGAACGTATAGTGGATGTCCGTAGTGAACGTATAGTGGGTGTCGGCAGTGAACGTATAGTGGGTGTCGGCAGTGAACGTATAGTGGGTGTCGGCAGTGAACGTATAGTGGATGTCAGCAGTGAACGTATAGTGGATGTCGGTAGTGAACGTATAGTGGGTGTCGGCAGTGAACGTATAGTGGGTGTCGGCAGTGAACTAATAGTGGATGTCAGCAGTGAACGTATAGTGGATGTCGGTAGTGAACGTATAGTGGATGTCGGGAGTGAACGCATAGTGGATGTCGGGAGTGAACGCATAGTGGATGTCGGCAGTGAACGCATAGTTGATGTCGGCAGTAAACGTATAGTGGATGTCAGCAGTGAATGTATAGTGGATGTCGGCAGGGAACGTACAGTGGATGTCACTAGTGAACGTATAGTGGATGTCGGCAGTGAACGCATAGTGGATGTCAGCAGTGAACGTATAGTGGATGTCGGTAGTGAATGTAAAGTGGGTGTCGGTAGTGAACGTATAGTGGGTGTCGGTAGTGAACGTATAGTTGGTGTCGGTAGTGAACGTATAGTGGATGTCGGTAGTGAACGTAAAGTGGATGTCGGCAGTGAACGTATAGTGGATGTCGGCAGTGAACGCATAGTGGATGTCAGCAGTGAACGCATAGTGGATGTCGGTAGTGAACGTATAGTAGATGTCGGCAGTGAACGCATAGTGGATGTCGGCAGTGAACGTATAGTGGATGTCGGCAGTGAACGTATAGTGGGTGTCGGCAGTGAACGTATAGTGGGTGTCGGTAGTGAACATATAGTGGATGTCCACAGTGAACGTACAGTGGATGTCAGCAGTGAACGTATAGTGAATGTCAGCAGTGAACGTATAGTGGATGTCAGCAGTGAAATAGTGAATGTCGGCAGTGAACACATAGTGGATGTCGGCAGTGAACGTATAGTGGATGTCGGCAGTGAACGTATAAAGGATGTCGGCAGTGAACGTATAGTGGATGTCGGCAGTGAACGTATAGTGGATGTCGGCAGTGAACGTATAAAGGATGTCGGCAGTGAACGTATAGTGGATGTCGGCAGTGAACGTATAGTGGATGTCGGCAGTGAACGTATAGTGGATGTCGGCAGTGAACGTATAGTGGATGTCGGCAGTGAACGTATAGTGGATGTCAGCAGTGAACGTATAGTGGATGTCGGCAGTGAACGTATAGTGGCTGTCAGCAGTGAACGTATAGTGGATATCAGCAGTGAACGCATAGTGGATGTCAGCAGTGAACGCATAGTGGATGTCAGCAGTGAGCGTATAGTGGATGTCAGCAGTGAACGTATAGTGGATGTCAGCAGTGAACGTATAGTGGCTGTCAGCAGTAAACGTATAGTGGATGTCGGCAGTGAACGTATAGTGGATGTCGGCAGTGAACGTATAGTGGATGTCGGCAGTGAACGTATAGTGGCTGTCGGCAGTGAACGTATAGTGGATATCAGCAGTGAACGCATAGTGGATGTCAGCAGTGAACGCATAGTGGATGTCAGCAGTGAGCGTATAGTGGATGTCAGCAGTGAACGTATAGTGGCTGTCAGCAGTGTACGTATAGTGGCTGTCAGCAGTGTACGTATAGTGGCTGTCAGCAGTAAACGTACAGTGGATGTCACTAGTGAACATATAGTGGATGTCAGCAGTGAACGTATAGTGGATGTCAGCAGTGAACGTATAGTGGATGTCAGCAGTGAACGTATAGTGGATGTCAGCAGTGAACGTATAGTGGATGTCAGCAGTGAACGTATAGTGGCTGTCAGCAGTGAACGTATAGTGGCTGTCAGCAGTGAACGTACAGTGGATGTCACTAGTGAACGTATAGTGGATGTCAGCAGTGAACGCATAGTGGATGTCAGCAGTGAACGTATAGTGGATGTCAGCAGTGAACGTATAGTGGATGTCAGCAGTGAACGTATAGTGGATGTCAGCAGTGAACGTATAGTGGATGTCGGCAGTGAACGTATAGTGGGTGTCGTCAGTGAACGTATAGTGGGTGTCGGTAGTGAACATATAGTGGATGTCCGCAGTGAACGTACAGTGGATGTCAGCAGTGAACGTATAGTGAATGTCAGCAGTGAACGTATAGTGGATGTCAGCAGTGAAATAGTGAATGTCGGCAGTGAACGCATAGTGGATGTCGGCAGTGAACGTATAGTGGATGTCGGCAGTGAACGTATAGTGGATGTCAGCAGTGAACGTATAGTGGATGTCGGCAGTGAACGTATAGTGGATGTCGGCAGTGAACGTATAGTGGCTGTCGGCAGTGAACGTATAGTGGATATCAGCAGTGAACGCATAGTGGATGTCAGCAGTGAACGCATAGTGGATGTCAGCAGTGAGCGTATAGTGGATGTCAGCAGTGAACGTATAGTGGCTGTCAGCAGTGTACGTATAGTGGCTGTCAGCAGTGTACGTATAGTGGCTGTCAGCAGTAAACGTACAGTGGATGTCACTAGTGAACATATAGTGGATGTCAGCAGTGAACGTATAGTGGATGTCAGCAGTGAACGTATAGTGGATGTCAGCAGTGAACGTATAGTGGATGTCAGCAGTGAACGTATAGTGGCTGTCAGCAGTGAACGTATAGTGGCTGTCAGCAGTGAACGTACAGTGGATGTCACTAGTGAACGTATAGTGGATGTCAGCAGTGAACGCATAGTGGATGTCAGCAGTGAACGTATAGTGGATGTCAGCAGTGAACGTATAGTGGATGTCAGCAGTGAACGTATAGTGGATGTCAGCAGTGAACGTATAGTGGATGTCAGCAGTGAACGTATAGTGGATGTCGGCAGTGAACGTATAGTGGGTGTCGTCAGTGAACGTATAGTGGGTGTCGGTAGTGAACATATAGTGGATGTCCGCAGTGAACGTACAGTGGATGTCAGCAGTGAACGTATAGTGAATGTCAGCAGTGAACGTATAGTGGATGTCAGCAGTGAAATAGTGAATGTCGGCAGTGAACGCATAGTGGATGTCGGCAGTGAACGTATAGTGGATGTCGGCAGTGAACGTATAAAGGATGTCGGCAGTGAACGTATAAAGGATGTCGGCAGTGAACGTATAGTGGATGTCGGCAGTGAACGTGTAGTGGATGTCGGCAGTGAACGTATAGTGGCTGTCAGCAGTGAACGTATAGTGGATGTCAGCATAAACGTATAGTGGATGTCAGCAGTGAACGTATAGTGGATGTCGGCATTGAACGTATAGTGGATGTCGGCAGTGAACGTATAGTAGCTGTCAGCAGTGAACGTATAGAGGATGTCGGCAGTGAACGTATAGAGGATGTCGGCAGTGAACGTATAGAGGATGTCGGCAGTGAACGTATAGTGGATGTCAGCAGTGAACGTATAGTGGATGTCAGCAGTGAACGTATAGTGGGTGTCGGTAGTGAACGTATAGAGGATGTCGGCAGTGAACGTAGTGTGGATGTCAGCAGTGAACGTATAGTGGATGTCAGTAGTGAACGTATAGTGGATGTCAGTAGTGAACGTATAGTGGGTGTCGGCAGTGAACGTATAGTGGGTGTCGGCAGTGAACGTATAGTGGGTGTCGGCAGTGAACGTATAGTGGATGTCGGTAGTGAACGTATAGTGGGTGTCGGCAGTGAACGTATAGTGGGTGTCGGCAGTGAACGTATAGTGGATGTCGGCAGTGAACGTATAGTGGATGTCGGTAGTGAACGTATAGTGGATATCAGCAGTGAACGCATAGTGGATGTCAGCAGTGAACGCATAGTGGATGTCAGCAGTGAGCGTATAGTGGATGTCAGCAGTGAACGTATAGTGGCAGTCAGCAGTGTACGTATAGTGGCTGTCAGCAGTGTACGTATAGTGGCTGTCAGCAGTAAACGTACAGTGGATGTCACTAGTGAACGTATAGTGGATGTCAGCAGTGAACGTATAGTGGCTGTCAGCAGTAAACGTACAGTGGATGTCACTAGTGAACATATAGTGGATGTCAGCAGTGAACGTATAGTGGATGTCAGCAGTGAACGTATAGTGGATGTCAGCAGTGAACGTATAGTGGATGTCAGCAGTGAACGTATAGTGGATGTCAGCAGTGAACGTATAGTGGCTGTCAGCAGTGAACGTATAGTGGCTGTCAGCAGTGAACGTACAGTGGATGTCACTAGTGAACGTATAGTGGATGTCAGCCGTGAACGTATAGTGGATGTCAGCAGTGAACGTATAGTGGATGTCAGCAGTGAACGTATAGTGGATGTCAGCAGTGAACGTATAGTGGATGTCAGCAGTGAACGTATAGTGGATGTCAGTAGTGAACGCATAGTGGATGTCGGCAGTGAACGTATAGTGGATGTCGGCAGTGAACGTAGTGTGGATGTCAGCAGTGAACGTATAGTGGATGTCAGTAGTGAACGTATAGTGGATGTCAGTAGTGAACGTATAGTGGGTGTCGGCAGTGAACGTATAGTGGGTGTCGGCAGTGAACGTATAGTGGGTGTCGGCAGTGAACGTATAGTGGATGTCAGCAGTGAACGTATAGTGGATGTCGGTAGTGAACGTATAGTGGATGATGGGAGTGAACGCATAGTGGATGTCGGCAGTGAACGCATAGTTGATGTCGGCAGTAAACGTATAGTGGATGTCAGCAGTGAATGTATAGTGGATGTCGGCAGGGAACGTACAGTGGATGTCACTAGTGAACGTATAGTGGATGTCGGCAGTGAACGCATAGTGGATGTCAGCAGTGAACGTATAGTGGAACGTATAGTGGATGTCGGTAGTGAACGTAAAGTGGGTGTCGGTAGTGAACGTATAGTGGGTGTCAGTAGTGAACGTATAGTTGGTGTCGGTAGTGAACGTATAGTGGATGTCGGTAGTGAACGTAAAGTGGATGTCGGCAGTGAACGTATAGTGGATGTCGGCAGTGAACGCATAGTGGATGTCAGCAGTGAACGCATAGTGGATGTCGGTAGTGAACGTATAGTAGATGTCGGCAGTGAACGCATAGTGGATGTCGGCAGTGAACGTATAGTGGATGTCGGCAGTGAACGTATAGTGGGTGTCGGCAGTGAACGTATAGTGGGTGTCGGTAGTGAACATATAGTGGATGTCCGCAGTGAACGTACAGTGGATGTCAGCAGTGAACGTATAGTGAATGTCAGCAGTGAACGTATAGTGAATGTCAGCAGTGAACGTATAGTGGATGTCAGCAGTGAAATAGTGAATGTCGGCAGTGAACACATAGTGGATGTCGGCAGTGAACGTATAGTGGATGTCGGCAGTGAACGTATAAAGGATGTCGACAGTGAACGTATAGTGGATGTCGGCAGTGAACGTGTAGTGGATGTCGGCAGTGAACGTATAGTGGCTGTCAGCAGTGAACGTATAGTGGATGTCAGCAGTAAACGTATAGTGGATGTCGGCAGTGAACGTATAGTGGATGTCGGCAGTGAACGTATAGTGGATGTCGGCAGTGAACGTATAGTGGCTGTCAGCAGTGAACGTATAGTGGATATCAGCAGTGAACGCATAGTGGATGTCAGCAGTGAACGTATAGTGGATGTCAGCAGTGAGCGTATAGTGCATGTCAGCAGTGAACGTATAGTGGCTGTCAGCAGTGTACGTATAGTGGCTGTCAGCAGTAAACGTACAGTGGATGTCACTAGTGAACGTATAGTGGATGTCAGCAGTGAACGTATAGTGGCTGTCAGCAGTAAACGTACAGTGGATGTCACTAGTGAACATATAGTGGATGTCAGCAGTGAACGTATAGTGGATGTCAGCAGTGAACGTATAGTGGATGTCAGCAGTGAACGTATAGTGGATGTCAGCAGTGAACGTATAGTGGATGTCAGCAGTGAACGTATAGTGGATGTCAGCAGTGAACGTATAGTGGCTGTCAGCAGTGAACGTATAGTGGCTGTCAGCAGTGAACGTACAGTGGATATCACTAGTGAACGTATAGTGGATGTCAGCAGTAAACGCATAGTGGATGTCAGCAGTGAACGTATAGTGGATGTCAGCAGTGAACGTATAGTGGATGTCAGCAGTGAACGTATAGTGGATGTCAGCAGTGAACGTATAGTGGATGTCAGCAGTGAACGTATAGTGGATGTCGGCAGTGAACGTATAGTGGGTGTCGGCAGTGAACGTATAGTGGGTGTCGGTAGTGAACATATAGTGGATGTCCGCAGTGAACGTACAGTGGATGTCAGCAGTGAACGTATAGTGAATGTCAGCAGTGAACGTATAGTGGATGTCAGCAGTGAAATAGTGAATGTCGGCAGTGAACGCATAGTGGATGTCGGCAGTGAACGTATAGTGGATGTCGGCAGTGAACGTATAAAGGATGTCGGCAGTGAACGTATAGTGGATGTCGGCAGTGAACGTGTAGTGGATGTCGGCAGTGAACGTATAGTGGCTGTCAGCAGTGAACGTATAGTGGATGTCAGCAGTAAACGTATAGTGGATGTCAGCAGTGAACGTATAGTGGATGTCGGCAGTGAACATATAGTGGATGTCGGCAGTGAACGTATAGTGGCTATCAGCAGTGAACGTATAGTGGATATCAGCAGTGAACGCATAGTGGATGTCAGCAGTGAACGTATAGTGGATGTCAGCAGTGAGCGTATAGTGGATGTCAGCAGTGAACGTATAGTGGCTATCAGCAGTGTACGTATAGTGGCTGTCAGCAGTAAACGTACAGTGGATGTCACTAGTGAACGTATAGTGGATGTCAGCAGTGAACGTATAGTGGCTGTCAGCAGTAAACGTACAGTGGATGTCACTAGTGAACATATAGTGGATGTCAGCAGTGAACGTATAGTGGATGTCAGCAGTGAACGTATAGTGGCTGTCAGCAGTGAACGTATAGTGGCTGTCAGCAGTGAACGTAGTGGATGTCACTAGTGAACGTATAGTGGATGTCAGCAGTGAACGCATAGTGGATGTCAGCAGTGAACGTATAGTGGATGTCAGCAGTGAACGTATAGTGGATGTCAGCAGTGAACGTATAGTGGATGTCAGCAGTGAACGTATAGTGGATGTCAGCAGTGAACGTATAGTGGATGTCAGCAGTGAACGTATAGTGGATGTCAGCAGTGAACGTATAGTGGATGTCAGCAGTGAACGTATAGTGGAACGTATAGTGGATGTCGGTAGTGAACGTAAAGTGGGTGTCGGTAGTGAACGTATAGTGGGTGTCAGTAGTGAACGTATAGTTGGTGTCGGTAGTGAACGTATAGTGGATGTCGGTAGTGAACGTAAAGTGGATGTCGGCAGTGAACGTATAGTGGATGTCGGCAGTGAACGCATAGTGGATGTCAGCAGTGAACGCATAGTGGATGTCGGTAGTGAACGTATAGTAGATGTCGGCAGTGAACGCATAGTGGATGTCGGCAGTGAACGCATAGTGGATGTCGGCAGTGAACGTATAGTGGGTGTCGGCAGTGAACGTACAGTGGATGTCACTAGTGAACATATAGTGGATGTCAGCAGTGAACGTATAGTGGATGTCAGCAGTGAACGTATAGTGGATGTCAGCAGTGAACGTATAGTGGATGTCAGCAGTGAACGTATAGTGGATGTCAGCAGTGAACGTATAGTGGCTGTCAGCAGTGAACGTATAGTGGCTGTCAGCAGTGAACGTATAGTGGCTGTCAGCAGTGAACGTACAGTGGATGTCACTAGTGAACGTATAGTGGATGTCAGCAGTGAACGCATAGTGGATGTCAGCAGTGAACGTATAGTGGATGTCAGCAGTGAACGTATAGTGGATGTCAGCAGTGAACGTATAGTGGATGTCAGCAGTGAACGTATAGTGGATGTCAGCAGTGAACGTATAGTGGATGTCAGCAGTGAACGTATAGTGGCTGTCAGCAGTAAACGTACAGTGGATGTCACTAGTGAACGCATAGTGGATGTCAGCAGTGAACGTATAGTGGATGTCAGCAGTGAACGTATAGTGGATGTCAGCAGTGAACGTATAGTGGATGTCAGCAGTGAACGTATAGTGGATGTCAGCAGTGAACGTATAGTGGATGTCAGCAGTGAACGTATAGTGGCTGTCAGCAGTGAACGTACAGTGGATGTCACTAGTGAACGTACAGTGGATGTCAGCAGTGAACGCATAGTGGATGTCAGCAGTGAACGTATAGTGGATGTCAGCAGTGAACGTATAGTGGATGTCAGCAGTGAACGTATAGTGGATGTCAGCAGTGAACGTATAGTGGATGTCAGCAGTGAACGTATAGTGGATGTCAGCAGTGAACGTATAGTGGATGTCAGCAGTGAACGTATAGTGGATGTCAGCAGTGAACGTATAGTGGATGTCAGCAGTGAACGTATAGTGGATGTCTGCAGTGAACGTATAGTGGATGTCAGCAGTGAACGTATAGTGGATGTCAGCAGTGAACGTATAGTGGATGTCGGTAGTGAACGTAAAGTGGGTGTCGGTAGTGAACGTATAGTGGATGTCAGCAGTGAACGTATAGTGGATGTCGGTAGTGAACGTATAGTAGATGTCGGCAGTGAACGTATAGTGGATGTCGGCAGTGAACGTATAGTGGATGTCGGCAGTGAACGTATAGTGGATGTCGGGAGTGAACGCATAGTGGATGTCGGCAGTGAACGCATAGTTGATGTCGGCAGTAAACGTATAGTGGATGTCAGCAGTGAATGTATAGTGGATGTCGGCAGGGAACGTACAGTGGATGTCACTAGTGAACGTATAGTGGATGTCGGCAGTGAACGCATAGTGGATGTCGGCAGTGAACGCATAGTGGATGTCGGCAGTGAACGCATAGTGGATGTCGGCAGTGAACATATAGTGGAACGTATAGTGGATGTCGGTAGTGAACGTATAGTGGGTGTCGGTAGTGAACGTATAGTGGGTGTCGGTAGTGAACGTATAGTGGGTGTCGGTAGTGAACGTATAGTGGGTGTCGGCAGTGAACGTATAGTGGGTGTCGGCAGTGAACGTATAGTGGATGTCGGTAGTGAACGTATAGTGGATGTCGGTAGTGAACGTAAAGTGGGTGTCGGTAGTGAACGTAAAGTGGGTGTCGGCAGTGAACGTACAGTGGGTGTCGGCAGTGAACGCATAGTGGATGTCGGCAGTGAACGCATAGTGGATGTCGGCAGTGAACGTATAGTGGATGTCGGCAGTGAACGCATAGTGGATGTCGGCAGTGAACGTATAGTGGATGTCGGCAGTGAACGTATAGTGGGTGTCGGCAGTGAACGTATAGTGGGTGTCGGCAGTGAACGTATAGTGGGTGTCGGCAGTGAACGGACAGTGGATGTCAGCAGTGAACGTATAGTGGATGTCAGCAGTGAACGTATAGTGGATGTCTGCAGTGAACGTATAGTGGATGTCAGCAGTGAACGTATAGTGGATGTCAGCAGTGAACGTATAGTGGATGTCGGTAGTGAACGTAAAGTGGGTGTCGGTAGTGAACGTATAGTGGATGTCAGCAGTGAACGTATAGTGGATGTCGGCAGTGAACGTATAGTGGATGTCGGCAGTGAACGTATAGTGGATGTCGGCAGTGAACGTATAGTGGATGTCGGCAGTGAACGTATAGTGGATGTCGGGAGTGAACGTATAGTGGATGTCGGTAGTGAACGTATAGTGGATGTCGGCAGTGAACGTATAGTGGATGTCGGCAGTGAACGTATAGTGGATGTCGGCAGTGAACGTATAGTGGATGTCGGGAGTGAACGCATAGTGGATGTCGGGAGTGAACGCATAGTGGATGTCGGCAGTGAACGCATAGTTGATGTCGGCAGTAAACGTATAGTGGATGTCAGCAGTGAATGTATAGTGGATGTCGGCAGGGAACGTACAGTGGATGTCACTAGTGAACGTATAGTGGATGTCGGCAGTGAACGCATAGTGGATGTCGGCAGTGAACGCATAGTGGATGTCGGCAGTGAACATATAGTGGAACGTATAGTGGATGTCGGTAGTGAACGTATAGTGGGTGTCGGTAGTGAACGTATAGTGGGTGTCGGTAGTGAACGTATAGTGGGTGTCGGTAGTGAACGTATAGTGGGTGTCGGTAGTGAACGTATAGTGGGTGTCGGCAGTGAACGTATAGTGGATGTCGGCAGTGAACGTATAGTGGATGTCGGTAGTGAACGTATAGTGGATGTCGGTAGTGAACGTAAAGTGGGTGTCGGCAGTGAACGTAAAGTGGGTGTCGGCAGTGAACGTAAAGTGGGTGTCGGCAGTGAACGCATAGTGGATGTCGGCAGTGAACGTATAGTGGATGTCGGTAGTGAACGTATAGTGGATGTCGGTAGTGAACGTATAGTGGATGTCGGTAGTGAACGTATAGTGGGTGTCGGTAGTGAACGTAAAGTGGGTGTCGGTAGTGAACGCATAGTGGGTGTCGGCAGTGAACGCATAGTGGATGTCGGCAGTGAACGTATAGTGGATGTCGGCAGTGAACGTATAGTGGATGTCGGCAGTGAACGCATAGTGGATGTCGGCAGTGAACGCATAGTGGATGTCGGCAGTGAACGTATAGTGGATGTCGGCAGTGAACGTATAGTGGGTGTCGGCAGTGAACGTATAGTGGGTGTCGGTAGTGAACGTATAGTGGATGTCCGCAGTGAACGGACAGTGGATGTCAGCAGTGAACGTATAGTGGATGTCAGCAGTGAACGTATAGTGGATGTCACTAGTGAACGTATAGTGGATGTCAGCAGTGAACGCATAGTGGCTGTCAGCAGTGAACGTATAGTGGCTGTCAGCAGTGAACGTATAGTGGATGTCAGCAGTGAACGCATAGTGGATGTCAGCAGTGAACGCATAGTGGATGTCAGCAGTGAACGCATAGTGGATGTCAGCAGTGAACGCATAGTGGATGTCAGCAGTGAACGTATAGTGGATGTCAGCAGTGAACGTATAGTGGATGTCAGCAGTGAACGTATAGTGGATGTCAGCAGTGAACGTATAGTGGATGTCAGCAGTGAACGTATAGTGGATGTCAGCAGTGAACGTATAGTGGCTGTCAGCAGTAAACGTACAGTGGATTTCACTAGTGAACGTATAGTGGATGTCAGCAGTGAACGTATAGTGGATGTCAGCAGTGAACGTATAGTGGATGTCAGCAGTGAACGTATAGTGGATGTCAGCAGTGAATGTATAGTGGATTGTCAGCAGTGAACGTATAGTGGATGTCAGCAGTGAACGTATAGTGGATGTCAGCAGTGAACGTATAGTGGATGTCAGCAGTGAACGTATAGTGGATGTCAGCAGTGAACGTATAGTGGATGTCGGCAGTGAACGCAAAGTGGATGTCGGCAATGAACGCACAGTGGATGTCGCAGTGAACGTACAGTGGATGTCGCAGTGAACGTATAGTGGATGTCGGCAGTGAACGTATAGTGGATGTCGGCAGTGAACGTATAGTGGGTGTCGGCAGTGAACGTATAGTGGGTGTCGGCAGTGAACGTATAGTGGATGTCGGCAGTGAACGTATAGTGGATGTCGGCAGTGAACGTATAGTGGATGTCGGTAGTGAACGTATGGTAGATGTCGGCAGTGAACGTATAGTGGATGTCGACAGTGAACGTATAGTGGATGTCGGCAGTGAACGTATAGTGGATGTCGGTAGTGAACTTATGGTAGATGTCGGCAGTGAACGTATAGTGGATGTCGGCAGTGAACGTATAGTGGATGTCGGCAGTGAACGTATAGTGGATGTCGGGAGTGAACGTATAGTGGATGTCGGCAGTGAACGCATAGTGGATGTCGGCAGTGAACGTATAGTGGATGTCGGCAGTGAACGTATAGTGGGTGTCGGCAGTGAACGTATAGTGGGTGTCGGTAGTGAACATATAGTGGATGTCCGCAGTGAACGTACAGTGGATGTCAGCAGTGAACGTATAGTGAATGTCAGCAGTGAACGTATAGTGGATGTCAGCAGTGAAATAGTGAATGTCGGCAGTGAACGCATAGTGGATGTCGACAGTGAACGTATAGTGGATGTCGGCAGTGAACGTATAGTGGATGTCGGTAGTGAACTTATGGTAGATGTCGGCAGTGAACGTATAGTGGATGTCGGCAGTGAACGTATAGTGGATGTCGGCAGTGAACGTATAGTGGATGTCGGGAGTGAACGTATAGTGGATGTCGGCAGTGAACGCATAGTGGATGTCGGCAGTGAACGTATAGTGGATGTCGGCAGTGAACGTATAGTGGGTGTCGGCAGTGAACGTATAGTGGGTGTCGGTAGTGAACATATAGTGGATGTCCGCAGTGAACGTACAGTGGATGTCAGCAGTGAACGTATAGTGAATGTCAGCAGTGAACGTATAGTGGATGTCAGCAGTGAAATAGTGAATGTCGGCAGTGAACGCATAGTGGATGTCGGCAGTGAACGTATAGTGGATGTCGGCAGTGAACGTATAGTGGATGTCGGCAGTGAACGTATAGTGGATGTCGGCAGTGAACGTGTAGTGGATGTCGGCAGTGAACGTATAGTGGCTGTCGGCAGTGAACGTATAGTGGATGTCAGCAGTAAACGTATAGTGGATGTCAGCAGTGAACGTATAGTGGATGTCGGCAGTGAACGTATAGGGGATGTCGGCAGTGAACGTATAGTGGCTGTCAGCAGTGAACGTATAGTGGATATCAGCAGTGAACGCATAGTGGATGTCAGCAGTGAACGTATAGTGGATGTCAGCAGTGAGCGAATAGTGGATGTCAGCAGTGAACGTATAGTGGCTGTCAGCAGTGAACGTATAGTGGTTGTCAGCAGTAAACGTACAGTGGATGTCACTAGTAAACGTATAGTGGATGTCAGCAGTGAACGTATAGTGGCTGTCAGCAGTAAACGTACAGTAGATGTCACTAGTGAACATATAGTGGATGTCAGCAGTGAACGTATAGTGGATGTCAGCAGTGAACGTATAGTGGATGTCAGCAGTGAACGTATAGTGGATGTCAGCAGTGAACGTATAGTGGATGTCAGCAGTGAACGTATAGTGGATGTCAGCAGTGAACGTATAGTGGCTGTCAGCAGTGAACGTACAGTGGCTGTCAGCAGTGAACGTACAGTGGATGTCAGCAGTGAACGCATAGTGGATGTCAGCAGTGAACGCATAGTGGATGTCAGCATAGTGGATGTCAGCAGTGAACGTATAGTGGATGTCAACAGTGAACGTATAGTGGATGTCAGCAGTGAACGTATAGTGGATGTCAGCAGTGAACGTATAGTGGATGTCAGCAGTGAACGTATAGTGGCTGTCAGCAGTGAACGTACAGTGGATGTCACTAGTGAACGTATAGTGGATGTCAGCAGTGAACGTATAGTGGATGTCAGCAGTGAACGTATAGTGGATGTCAGCAGTGAACGTATAGTGGATGTCAGCAGTGAAAGTATAGTGGATGTCAGCAGTGAACGTATAGTGGATGTCAGCAGTGAAATAGTGAATGTCGGCAGTGAACGCATAGTGGATGTCGGCAGTGAACGTATAGTGGATGTCGGCAGTGAACGTATAGTGGATGTCGGCAGTGAACGTATAGTGGATGTCGGCAGTGAACGTGTAGTGGATGTCGGCAGTGAACGTATAGTGGCTGTCGGCAGTGAACGTATAGTGGATGTCGGCAGTGAACGTATAGTGGATGTCGGCAGTGAACGTATAGTGGATGTCGGCAGTGAACGTATAGGGGATGTCGGCAGTGAACGTATAGTGGCTGTCAGCAGTGAACGTATAGTGGATATCAGCATTGAACGCATAGTGGATGTCAGCAGTGAACGTATAGTGGATGTCAGCAGTGAACGTATAGTGGATGTCAGCAGTGAGCGTATAGTGGCTGTCAGCAGTGAACGTATAGTGGCTGTCAGCAGTGAACGTATAGTGGCTGTCAGCAGTAAACGTACAGTGGATGTCAGCAGTGAACGTATAGTGGATGTCAGCAGTGAACGTATAGTGGGTGTCAGCAGTGAACGTATAGTGGATGTCAGCAGTGAACGTATAGTGGCTGTCAGCAGTGAACGTATAGTGGCTGTCAGCAGTGAACGTATAGTGGCTGTCAGCAGTGAACGTACAGTGGATGTCACTAGTGAACGTATAGTGGATGTCAGCAGTGAACGTATAGTGGATGTCAGCAGTGAACGCATAGTGGATGTCAGCAGTGAACGTATAGTGGATGTCAGCAGTGAACGTATAGTGGATGTCAGCAGTGAACGTATAGTGGATGTCAGCAGTGAACGTATAGTGGATGTCAGCAGTGAACGTATAGTGGATGTCAGCAGTGAACGTATAGTGGATGTCAGCAGTGAACGTACAGTGGATGTCACTAGTGAACGTATAGTGGATGTCAGCAGTGAACGTATAGTGGATGTCAGCAGTGAACGTATAGTGGATGTCAGCAGTGAACGTATAGTGGATGTCAGCAGTGAACGTATAGTGGATGTCAGCAGTGAGCGTATAGTGGATGTCAGCAGTGAACGTATAGTGGCTGTCAGCAGTGTACGTATAGTGGCTGTCAGCAGTAAACGTACAGTGGATGTCACTAGTGAACGTATAGTGGATGTCAGCAGTGAACGTATAGTGGCTGTCAGCAGTAAACGTACAGTGGATGTCACTAGTGAACATATAGTGGATGTCAGCAGTGAACGTATAGTGGATGTCAGCAGTGAACGTATAGTGGATGTCAGCAGTGAACGTATAGTGGATGTCAGCAGTGAACGTATAGTGGATGTCAGCAGTGAACGTATAGTGGCTGTCAGCAGTGAACGTATAGTGGCTGTCAGCAGTGAACGTACAGTGGATGTCACTAGTGAACGTATAGTGGATGTCAGCAGTGAACGCATAGTGGATGTCAGCAGTGAACGTATAGTGGATGTCAGCAGTGAACGTATAGTGGATGTCAGCAGTGAACGTATAGTGGATGTCAGCAGTGAACGTATAGTGGATGTCAGCAGTGAACGTATAGTGGATGTCAGCAGTGAACGTATAGTGGCTGTCAGCAGTGAACGTACAGTGGATGTCACTAGTGAACGTATAGTGGATGTCAGCAGTGAACGTATAGTGGATGTCAGCAGTGAACGTATAGTGGATGTCAGCAGTGAACGTATAGTGGATGTCAGCAGTGAACGTATAGTGGATGTCAGCAGTGAACGTATAGTGGATGTCAGCAGTGAACGTATAGTGGATGTCAGCAGTGAACGTATAGTGGCTGTCAGCAGTGAACGTACAGTGGATGTCACTAGTGAAACGTATAGTGGATGTCAGCAGTGAACGCATAGTGGATGTCAGCAGTGAACGTATAGTGGATGTCAGCAGTGAACGTATAGTGGATGTCAGCAGTGAACGTATAGTGGATGTCAGCAGTGAACGTATAGTGGATGTCAGCAGTGAACGTATAGTGGATGTCAGCAGTGAACGTATAGTGGATGTCAGCAGTGAACGTATTGTGGATGTCAGCAGTGAACGTATAGTGGATGTCAGCAGTGAACGTATAGTGCATGTCAGCAGTGAACGTATAGTGGATGTCAGCAGTGAACGTAAAGTGGGTGTCGGTAGTGAACGTATAGTGGGTGTCGGTAGTGAACGTATAGTGGGTGTCGGCAGTGAACGTATAGTGGATGTCGGTAGTGAACGTATAGTAGATGTCGGCAGTGAACGTATAGTGGATGTCGGCAGTGAACGTATAGTGGATGTCGGCAGTGAACGTATAGTGGATGTCGGGAGTGAACGCATAGTGGATGTCGGCAGTGAACGCATAGTTGATGTCGGCAGTAAACGTATAGTGGAACGTATAGTGGATGTCGGTAGTGAACGTATAGTGGGTGTCGGTAGTGAACGTATAGTGGGTGTCGGTAGTGAACGTATAGTGGGTGTCGGTAGTGAACGTATAGTGGGTGTCGGTAGTGAACGTATAGTGGGTGTCAGCAGTGAACGTATAGTGGATGTCAGCAGTGAACGTATAGTGGATGTCAGCAGTGAACGTATAGTGGATGTCAGCAGTGAACGTATAGTGGATGTCAGCAGTGAACGTATAGTGGATGTCTGCAGTGAACGTATACTGGATGTCAGCAGTGAACGTATAGTGGATGTCAGCAGTGAACGTATAGTGGATGTCGGTAGTAAACGTAAAGTGGGTGTCGGTAGTGAACGTATAGTGGGTGTCGGCAGTGAACGTATAGTGGATATCAGCAGTGAACGCATAGTGGATGTCAGCAGTGAACGTATAGTGGATGTCAGCAGTGAGCGTATAGTGGATGTCAGCAGTGAACGTATAGTGGCTGTCAGCAGTGTACGTATAGTGGCTGTCAGCAGTAAACGTACAGTGGATGTCACTAGTGAACGTATAGTGGATGTCAGCAGTGAACGTATAGTGGCTGTCAGCAGTAAACGTACAGTGGATGTCACTAGTGAACATATAGTGGATGTCAGCAGTGAACGTATAGTGGATGTCAGCAGTGAACGTATAGTGGATGTCAGCAGTGAACGTATAGTGGATGTCAGCAGTGAACGTATAGTGGATGTCAGCAGTGAACGTATAGTGGATGTCAGCAGTGAACGTATAGTGGCTGTCAGCAGTGAACGTACAGTGGATGTCACTAGTGAACGTATAGTGGATGTCAGCAGTGAACGCATAGTGGATGTCAGCAGTGAACGTATAGTGGATGTCAGCAGTGAACGTATAGTGGATGTCAGCAGTGAACGTATAGTGGATGTCAGCAGTGAACGTATAGTGGATGTCAGCAGTGAACGTATAGTGGATGTCAGCAGTGAACGTATAGTGGATGTCAGCAGTGAACGTATAGTGGCTGTCAGCAGTAAACGTACAGTGGATGTCACTAGTGAACGTATAGTGGATGTCAGCAGTGAACGTATAGTGGATGTCAGCAGTGAACGTATAGTGGATGTCAGCAGTGAACGTATAGTGGATGTCAGCAGTGAACGTATAGTGGATGTCAGCAGTGAACGTATAGTGGCTGTCAGCAGTGAACGTACAGTGGATGTCACTAGTGAAACGTATAGTGGATGTCAGCAGTGAACGCATAGTGGATGTCAGCAGTGAACGTATAGTGGATGTCAGCAGTGAACGTATAGTGGATGTCAGCAGTGAACGTATAGTGGATGTCAGCAGTGAACGTGTAGTGGATGTCAGCAGTGAACGTATAGTGGATGTCAGCAGTGAACGTATAGTGGATGTCAGCAGTGAACGTATAGTGGATGTCAGCAGTGAACGTATTGTGGATGTCAGCAGTGAACGTATAGTGGATGTCAGCAGTGAACGTATAGTGGATGTCAGCAGTGAACGTATAGTGGATGTCAGCAGTGAACGTAAAGTGGGTGTCGGTAGTGAACGTATAGTGGGTGTCGGTAGTGAACGTATAGTGGGTGTCGGCAGTGAACGTATAGTGGATGTCGGTAGTGAACGTATAGTGGATGTCGGCAGTGAACGTATAGTGGATGTCGGCAGTGAACGTATAGTGGATGTCGGCAGTGAACGTATAGTGGATGTCGGGAGTGAACGCATAGTGGATGTCGGCAGTGAACGCATAGTTGATGTCGGCAGTAAACGTATAGTGGAACGTATAGTGGATGTCGGTAGTGAACGTATAGTGGGTGTCGGTAGTGAACGTATAGTGGGTGTCGGTAGTGAACGTATAGTGGGTGTCGGTAGTGAACGTATAGTGGGTGTCGGCAGTGAACGTATAGTGGGTGTCGGCAGTGAACGTATAGTGGATGTCGGCAGTGAACGTATAGTGGATGTCGGTAGTGAACGTATAGTGGATGTCGGTAGTGAACGTAAAGTGGGTGTCGGTAGTGAACGTATAGTGGGTGTCGGTAGTGAACGTACAGTGGATGTCGGCAGTGAACGCATAGTGGATGTCGGCAGTGAACGCATAGTGGATGTCGGCAGTGAACGTATAGTGGATGTCGGCAGTGAACGCATAGTGGATGTCGGCAGTGAACGTATAGTGGGTGTCGGCAGTGAACTTATAGTGGGTGTCGGTAGTGAACGTATAGTGGATGTCCGCAGTGAACGTACAGTGGATGTCAGCAGTGAACGTATAGTGAATGTCAGCAGTGAACGTATAGTGGATGTCACTAGTGAACGTATAGTGGATGTCAGCAGTGAACGCATAGTGGATGTCAGCAGTGAACGTATAGTGGATGTCAGCAGTGAACGTATAGTGGATGTCAGCAGTGAACGTATAGTGGATGTCAGCAGTGAACGTATAGTGGATGTCAGCAGTGAACGTATAGTGGATGTCAGCAGTGAACGTATAGTGGATGTCAGCAGTGAACGTATAGTGGATGTCAGCAGTGAACGTATAGTGGCTGTCAGCAGTAAACGTACAGTGGATGTCACTAGTGAACGTATAGTGGATGTCAGCAGTGAACGTATAGTGGATGTCAGCAGTGAACGTATAGTGGATATCAGCAGTGAACGCATAGTGGATGTCAGCAGTGAACGTATAGTGGATGTCAGCAGTGAGCGTATAGTGGATGTCAGCAGTGTACGTATAGTGGCTGTCAGCAGTAAACGTACAGTGGATGTCACTAGTGAACGTATAGTGGATGTCAGCAGTGAACGTATAGTGGCTGTCAGCAGTAAACGTACAGTGGATGTCACTAGTGAACATATAGTGGATGTCAGCAGTGAACGTAAAGTGGATGTCAGCAGTGAACGTATAGTGGATGTCAGCAGTGAACGTATAGTGGATGTCAGCAGTGAACGTACAGTGGATGTCGACAGTGAACGTATAGTGGATGTCGGCAGTGAACGTATAGTGGATGTCGGTAGTGAACTTATGGTAGATGTCGGCAGTGAACGTATAGTGGATGTCGGCAGTGAACGTATAGTGGATGTCGGCAGTGAACGTATAGTGGATGTCGGGAGTGAACGTATAGTGGATGTCGGCAGTGAACGCATAGTGGATGTCGGCAGTGAACGTATAGTGGATGTCGGCAGTGAACGTATAGTGGATGTCGGCAGTGAACGTATAGTGGATGTCGGCAGTGAACGTGTAGTGGATGTCGGCAGTGAACGTATAGTGGCTGTCGGCAGTGAACGTATAGTGGATGTCGGCAGTAAACGTATAGTGGATGTCAGCAGTGAACGTATAGTGGATGTCGGCAGTGAACGTATAGGGGATGTCGGCAGTGAACGTATAGTGGCTGTCAGCAGTGAACGTATAGTGGATATCAGCAGTGAACGCATAGTGGATGTCAGCAGTGAACGTATAGTGGATGTCAGCAGTGAGCGTATAGTGGATGTCAGCAGTGAACGTATAGTGGCTGTCAGCAGTGAACGTATAGTGGCTGTCAGCAGTAAACGTACAGTGGATGTCACTAGTGAACGTATAGTGGATGTCAGCAGTGAACGTATAGTGGCTGTCAGCAGTAAACGTACAGTGGATGTCACTAGTGAACATATAGTGGATGTCAGCAGTGAACGTATAGTGGATGTCAGCAGTGAACGTATAGTGGATGTCAGCAGTGAACGTATAGTGGATGTCAGCAGTGAACGTATAGTGGATGTCAGCAGTGAACGTATAGTGGCTGTCAGCAGTGAACGTATAGTGGCTGTCAGCAGTGAACGTACAGTGGATGTCACTAGTGAACGTATAGTGGATGTCAGCAGTGAACGCATAGTGGATGTCAGCAGTGAACGTATAGTGGATGTCAGCAGTGAACGTATAGTGGATGTCAGCAGTGAACGTATAGTGGATGTCAGCAGTGAACGTACAGTGGATGTCACTAGTGAACGTATAGTGGATGTCAGCAGTGAACGTATAGTGGATGTCAGCAGTGAACGTATAGTGGATGTCAGCAGTGAACGTATAGTGGATGTCAGCAGTGAACGTATAGTGGATGTCAGCAGTGAAATAGTGAATGTCGGCAGTGAAATAGTGAATGTCGGCAGTGAACGCATAGTGGATGTCGGCAGTGAACGTATAGTGGATGTCGGCAGTGAACGTATAGTGGATGTCGGCAGTGAACGTATAGTGGATGTCGGCAGTGAACGTGTAGTGGATGTCGGCAGTGAACGTATAGTGGCTGTCGGCAGTGAACGTATAGTGGATGTCAGCAGTAAACGTATAGTGGGTGTCAGCAGTGAACGTATAGTGGATGTCGGCAGTGAACGTATAGGGGATGTCGGCAGTGAACGTATAGTGGCTGTCAGCAGTGAACGTATAGTGGATATCAGCATTGAACGCATAGTGGATGTCAGCAGTAAACGTATAGTGGATGTCAGCAGTGAACGTATAGTGGATGTCAGCAGTGAGCGTATAGTGGATGTCAGCAGTGAACGTATAGTGGCTGTCAGCAGTGAACGTATAGTGGCTGTCAGCAGTAAACGTACAGTGGATGTCACTAGTGAACGTATAGTGGATGTCAGCAGTGAACGTATAGTGGCTGTCAGCAGTAAACGTACAGTGGATGTCACTAGTGAACATATAGTGGATGTCAGCAGTGAACGTACAGTGGATGTCACTAGTGAAACGTATAGTGGATGTCAGCAGTGAACGCATAGTGGATGTCAGCAGTGAACGTATAGTGGATGTCAGCAGTGAACGTATAGTGGATGTCAGCAGTGAACGTATAGTGGATGTCAGCAGTGAACGTATAGTGGATGTCGGCAGTGAACGTATAGTGGATGTCGGCAGTGAACGTATAGTGGATGTCGGCAGTGAACGTGTAGTGGCTGTCGGCAGTGAACGTATAGTGGCTGTCGGCAGTGAACGTATAGTGGCTGTCGGCAGTGAACGTATAGTGGATGTCGGCAGTAAACGTATAGTGGATGTCAGCAGTGAACGTATAGTGGATGTCGGCAGTGAACGTATAGGGGATGTCGGCAGTGAACGTATAGTGGCTGTCAGCAGTGAACGTATAGTGGATATCAGCAGTGAACGCATAGTGGATGTCAGCAGTGAACGTATAGTGGATGTCAGCAGTGAGCGTATAGTGGATGTCAGCAGTGAACGTATAGTGGCTGTCAGCAGTGAACGTATAGTGGCTGTCAGCAGTAAACGTACAGTGGATGTCACTAGTGAACGTATAGTGGATGTCAGCAGTGAACGTATAGTGGCTGTCAGCAGTAAACGTACAGTGGATGTCACTAGTGAACATATAGTGGATGTCAGCAGTGAACGTATAGTGGATGTCAGCAGTGAACGTATAGTGGATGTCAGCAGTGAACGTATAGTGGATGTCAGCAGTGAACGTATAGTGGATGTCAGCAGTGAACGTATAGTGGCTGTCAGCAGTGAACGTATAGTGGCTGTCAGCAGTGAACGTACAGTGGATGTCACTAGTGAACGTATAGTGGATGTCAGCAGTGAACGCATAGTGGATGTCAGCAGTGAACGTATAGTGGATGTCAGCAGTGAACGTATAGTGGATGTCAGCAGTGAACGTATAGTGGATGTCAGCAGTGAACGTACAGTGGATGTCACTAGTGAACGTATAGTGGATGTCAGCAGTGAACGTATAGTGGATGTCAGCAGTGAACGTATAGTGGATGTCAGCAGTGAACGTATAGTGGATGTCAGCAGTGAACGTATAGTGGATGTCAGCAGTGAACGTATAGTGGATGTCAGCAGTGAAATAGTGAATGTCGGCAGTGAAATAGTGAATGTCGGCAGTGAACGCATAGTGGATGTCGGCAGTGAACGTATAGTGGATGTCGGCAGTGAACGTATAGTGGATGTCGGCAGTGAACGTATAGTGGATGTCGGCAGTGAACGTGTAGTGGATGTCGGCAGTGAACGTATAGTGGCTGTCGGCAGTGAACGTATAGTGGATGTCAGCAGTAAACGTATAGTGGGTGTCAGCAGTGAACGTATAGTGGATGTCGGCAGTGAACGTATAGGGGATGTCGGCAGTGAACGTATAGTGGCTGTCAGCAGTGAACGTATAGTGGATATCAGCATTGAACGCATAGTGGATGTCAGCAGTGAACGTATAGTGGATGTCAGCAGTGAACGTATAGTGGGTGTCGGCAGTGAACGTATAGTGGGTGTCGGCAGTGAACGTATAGTGGCTGTCGGCAGTGAACGTACAGTGGGTGTCAGCAGTGAACGTACAGTGGGTGTCGGCAGTGAACGTATAGTGGGTGTCGGCAGTGAACGTATAGTGGATGTCGGCAGTGAACGTATAGTGGATGTCGGCAGTGAACGTATAGTGGATGTCGGCAGTGAACGTACAGTGGATGTCGGCAGTGAACGTACAGTGGATGTCGGCAGTGAACGTACAGTGGATGTCGGCAGTGAACGTATAGTGGATGTCGGCAGTGAACGCATAGTGGATGTCGGCAGTGAACGTATAGTGGCTGTCAGCAGTGAACGTACAGTGGATGTCACTAGTGAACGTATAGTGGATGTCAGCAGTGAACGCATAGTGGATGTCAGCAGTGAACGCATAGTGGATGTCAGCAGTGAACGTACAGTGGATGTCAGCAGTGAACGCATAGTGGATGTCAGCAGTGAACGTACAGTGGATGTCAGCAGTGAACGTATAGTGGATGTCAGCAGTGAACGTATAGTGGATGTCGGCAGTGAACGTATAGTGGATGTCGGCAGTGAACGTACAGTGGATGTCGGCAGTGAACGTACAGTGGATGTCGGCAGTGAACGTACAGTGGATGTCGGCAGTGAACGTACAGTGGATGTCGGCAGTGAACGTACAGTGGATGTCGGCAGTGAACGTACAGTGGATGTCGGCAGTGAACGCATAGTGGATGTCAGCAGTGAACGTATAGTGGCTGTCAGCAGTGAACGTATAGTGGCTGTCAGCAGTGAACGTACAGTGGCTGTCAGCAGTGAACGTACAGTGGATGTCACTAGTGAACGTACAGTGGATGTCAGCAGTGAACGCATAGTGGATGTCAGCAGTGAACGTATAGTGGATGTCAGCAGTGAACGTATAGTGGATGTCAGCAGTGAACGTATAGTGGATGTCAGCAGTGAACGTATAGTGGATGTCAGCAGTGAACGTATAGTGGATGTCAGCAGTGAACGTATAGTGGATGTCAGCAGTGAACGTATAGTGGCTGTCAGCAGTAAACGTACAGTGGATGTCAGCAGTGAACGTACAGTGGATGTCAGCAGTGAACGTATAGTGGATGTCAGCAGTGAACGTATAGTGGATGTCAGCAGTGAACGTATAGTGGATGTCAGCAGTGAACGTATAGTGGATGTCAGCAGTGAACGTATAGTGGATGTCAGCAGTGAACGTATAGTGGCTGTCAGCAGTGAACGTACAGTGGATGTCACTAGTGAACGTATAGTGGATGTCAGCAGTGAACGCATAGTGGATGTCAGCAGTGAACGTATAGTGGATGTCAGCAGTGAACGTATAGTGGATGTCAGCAGTGAACGTATAGTGGATGTCAGCAGTGAACGTATAGTGGATGTCTGCAGTGAACGTATAGTGGATGTCAGCAGTGAACGTATAGTGGGTGTCAGCAGTGAACGTATAGTGGGTGTCATCAGTGAACGTACAGTGGGTGTCAGCAGTGAACGTACAGTGGGTGTCGGCAGTGAACGTATAGTGGATGTCGGCAGTGAACGTATAGTGGATGTCGGCAGTGAACGTATAGTGGATGTCAGCAGTGAACGCATAGTGGATGTCAGCAGTGAACGCATAGTGGATGTCAGCAGTGAACGTATAGTGGATGTCAGCAGTGAACGTATAGTGGATGTCAGCAGTGAACGTATAGTGGATGTCAGCAGTGAACGTATAGTGGATGTCAGCAGTGAACGTATAGTGGATGTCTGCAGTGAACGTATAGTGGATGTCAGCAGTGAACGTATAGTGGATGTCGGCAGTGAACGCAAAGTGGATGTCGCAGTGAACATACAGTGGATGTCGCAGTGAACGTACAGTGGATGTCGCAGTGAACGTATAGTGGATGTCGGCAGTGAACGTATAGTGGATGTCGGCAGTGAACGTATAGTGGATGTCGGCAGTGAACGTATAGTGGATGTCGGCAGTGAACGTATAGTGGGTGTCGGCAGTGAACGTATAGTGGGTGTCATCAGTGAACGTACAGTGGGTGTCAGCAGTGAACGTATAGTGGATGTCAGCAGTGAACGTATAGTGGATGTCAGCAGTGAACGTATAGTGGATGTCAGCAGTGAACGTATAGTGGATGTCGCAGTGAACGTACAGTGGATGTCGGCAGTGAACGTATAGTGCGTGTCGGCAGTGAACGTATAGTGGATGTCAGTAGTGAACGTATAGTGGATGTCAGTAGTGAACGTATAGTGGATGTCAGTAGTGAACGTATAGAGGATGTCAGTAGTGAACGTATAGTGGATGTCGGCAGTGAACGTATAGTGGATGTCAGCAGTGAACGTATAGTGGATGTCAGTAGTGAACGTATAGTGGATGTCAGCAGTGAACGTATAGTGGATGTCAGTAGTGAACGTATAGAGGATGTCAGTAGTGAACGTATAGTGGATGTCAGCAGTGAACGTATAGTGGATGTCAGTAGTGAACGTATAGAGGATGTCAGTAGTGAACGTATAGAGGATGTCAGTAGTGAACGTATAGTGGATGTCAGCAGTGAACGTATAGTGGATGTCAGTAGTGAACGTATAGAGGATGTCAGTAGTGAACGTATAGTGGATGTCAGTAGTGAACGTATAGTGGATGTCAGCAGTGAACGCATAGTGGATGTCACTAGTGAACGTATAGAGGATGTCAGCAGTGAACGCATAGTGGATGTCAGCAGTGAACGTATAGTGGATGTCAGCAGTGAACGTATAGTGGATGTCTGCAGTGAACGTATAGTGGATGTCTGCAGTGAACGTATAGTGGATGTCGGCAGTGAACGTATAGTGGATGTCAGCAGTGAACGTATAGTGGATGTCACTAGTGAACGTATAGAGGATGTCAGCAGTGAACGTATAGTGGATGACAGCAGTGAACGTATAGTGGATGTCAGTAGTGAACGTATAGTGGATGTCAGCAGTGAACGTACAGTGGATGTCACTAGTGAACATATAGTGGATGTCAGCAGTGAACGTATAGTGCATTATTAAGCGTCGCCGCTTTTAGCCGCAGTTTGGTCGAGAGACGAGCGATTGCACAATAACGTGTGTGGATCTGGCGGATGGGTTTCTGGCTGGTAACATACATACGCGTCTCCATATTATAACGTGCATCTCCATATTATAACGTGGCCCCCGGCGGTGCAACGATCCTCAGCCCTGTAATTGTGTGTGAATTGTGTGCGAAAAATCACATCATTTGTCAGTCGCGAGTCCCCCGAGACCCGGCCGCCGTCAGAACGCATCAAGTCACCGAGCGATTTATCCTATGCGAACTCCTGCGGCTGCCATGGCCAACAAAGGCGAGCGTTTAGGGTGAATGTATCCCCTGCAGTCTCTACGTGTTGTGAGAGGACTGATGCAATGTCGTCCCCCGAGAATAGAAAACAGTGAGCCAATTACAGGAGGACGTCAGTAATTACACAGCTGTGACGTCAGCCATTGTGAGCGCAAACAAACCTGTGTGTGTGTTTGTATATGTGTGTGTGTGTGTGTGTGTGTGTGTGTGTGTGTGTGTGTGTGTGTGTGTGTGTGTGTGTAAAGTGTGTGTGTGTAAAGTGTGTGTGTGTGTGTACAGTGTGTGTGTGTACAGTGTGTGTGTGTACAGTGTGTGTGTGTACAGTGTGTGTGTGTACAGTGTGTGTGTGTGTACAGTGCGTGTGTGTACAGTGTGTGTGTGTGTACAGTGTGTGTGTGTACAGTGTGTGTGTGTGTGTGTGTGTGTACAGTGTGTACAGTGTGTACGTACAGTGTGTGTGTGTGTTTGTGTGTACGTACAGTGTGTGTGTGTACAGTGTGTGTGTGTGTACAGTGTGTACAGTGTGTGAACAGTGTGTGTGTGTGTGTGTACAGTGTGTGTGTGTGTACAGTGTGTGTGTGTGTGTGTGTGTGTGTGTGTGTACAGTGTGTGTGTGTGTGTGTACGTGTATGTGTGTCTGTGTGTGTATAGTGTGTACAGTGTGTATGTGTGTGTGTGTGTGTGTGTGTGTGTGTACGT
>NC_090653.1:297389600-297539600 GCF_040937935.1 Hyperolius riggenbachi
ACATTGCTAGGAGAGTCACTGCTTCCTCCAGCTCTGTCACTGAGTTACTGGAGAGTATATGGAGAGATCTTCCTGTAGACATTGCTAGGAGATTCACAGATTCCTCCAGCTGCAGTACACAATACACGGGAGATGCAGATACAGCTCAGTGCTTTGTATGCAGCGTTACTGGAGAGTATATGGAGAGATCTTCCTGTAGACATTGCTAGGGGAGTCACTGCTTCCTCCAGCTCTGTCACTGAGTTACTGGAGAGTATATGGAGAGATCTTCCTGTAGACATTGCTAGGAGAGTCACTGCTTCCTCCAGCTCTGTCACTGAGTTACTGGAGAGTATATGGAGAGATCTTCCTGTAGACATTGCTAGGAGAGTCACTGCTTCCTCCAGCTCTGTCACTGAGTTACTGGAGAGTATATGGAGAGATCTTCCTGTAGACATTGCTAGGAGAGTCACTGCTTCCTCCAGCTCTGTCACTGAGTTACTGGAGAGTATATGGAGAGATCTTCCTGTAGACATTGCTAGGAGAGTCACTGCTTCCTCCAGCTCTGTCACTGAGTTACTGGAGAGTATATGGAGAGATCTTCCTGTAGACATTGCTAGGAGAGTCACCGCTTCCTCCAGCTGCAGTACACAATACACGGGACATGCAGATACAGCTCAGTGCTGCTCTGTATGCAGCGTTACTGGAGAGTATATGGAGAGATCTTCCTGTAGACATTGCTAGGAGAGTCACTGCTTCCTCCAGCTGCAGTACACAATCCACAGGACATGCAGATATCACAGCTCTGTGCTTTGTATGCAGCGTTACTGGAGAGTATATGGAGAGATCTTCCTGTAGACATTGCTAGGTGAGTCACTGCTTCCTCCAGCTCTGTCACTGAGTTACTGGAGAGTATATGGAGAGATCTTCCTGTAGACATTGCTAGGGGAGTCACTGCTTCCTCCAGCTCTGTCACTGAGTTACTGGAGAGTATATGGAGAGATCTTCCTGTAGACATTGCTAGGAGAGTCACCGCTTCCTCCAGCTGCAGTACACAATCCACGGGACATGCAGATATGACAGCTCTGTGCTTTGTATGCAGCGTTACTGGAGAGTATATGGAGAGATCTTCCTGTAGACATTGCTAGGAGAGTCACTGCTTCCTCCAGCACTGTCACTGAGTTACTGGAGAGTATATGGAGAGATCTTCCTGTAGACATTGCTAGGGGAGTCACTGCTTCCTCCAGCTCTGTCACTGAGTTACTGGAGAGTATATGGAGAGATCTTCCTGTAGACATTGCTAGGAGAGTCACCGTTTCCTCCAGCACTGTTTATATAGACCCAGCATCTCCCGTACCGCAGTACACAATACACAGGGCATGCAGATACAGCTCAGTGCTCTGTATGCAGCGTTACTGGAGAGTATATGGAGAGATCTTCCTGTAGACATTGCTAGGGGAGTCACTGCTTCCTCCAGCTCTGTCACTGAGTTACTGGAGAGTATATGGAGAGATCTTCCTGTAGACATTGCTAGGGGAGTCACTGCTTCCTCCAGCTCTGTCACTGAGTTACTGGAGAGTATATAGAGAGATCTTCCTGTAGACATTGCTAGGAGAGTCACCGTTTCCTCCAGCTGCAGTACACAATACACGGGACATGCAGATACAGCTCAGTGCTGCTCTGTATGCAGCGTTACTGGAGAGTATATGGAGAGATCTTCCTGTAGACATTGCTAGGAGAGTCACTGCTTCCTCCAGCTCTGTCACTGAGTTACTGGAGAGCATATGGAGAGATCTTCCTGTAGACATTGCTAGGAGAGTCACCGTTTCCTCCAGCACTGTTTATATAGACCCAGCATCTCCCGTACCGCAGTACACAATACACAGGGCATGCAGATACAGTTCAGCGCTCTGTATGCAGTGTTACTGGAGAGTATATGGAGAAATCTTCCTGTAGACATTGCTAGGGGAGTCACTGCTTCCTCCAGCACTGTTTATATAGACCCAGCATCTCCCGTACCGCAGTACACAATACACAGGGCATGCAGATACAGTTCAGCGCTCTGTATGCAGTGTTACTGGAGAGTATATGGAGAAATCTTCCTGTAGACATTGCTAGGAGAGTCACCGCTTCCTCCAGCTGCAGTACACAATACACGGGACATGCAGATAAAGCTCAGTGCTCTGTATGTTGAGTTACTGGAGAGTGTATGAGGAGATCTTCCTGTAGACATTGCTAGGAGAGTCACCGCTTCCTCCAGCTGCAGTACACAATACACGGGACATGCAGATACAGCTCAGTGCTCTGTATGTTGAGTTACTGGAGAGTGTATGGTGAGATCTTCCTGTAGACATTGCTAGGAGAGTCACCGCTTCCTCCAGCTGCAGTACACAATACACAGGGCATGCAGATACAGCTCAGTGCTCTGTATGCAGCGTTACTGGAGAGTATATGGAGAAATCTTCCTGTAGACATTGCTAGGGGAGTCACTGCTTCCTCCAGCTGCAGTACACAATACATGGGACATGCAGATAAAGCTCAGTGCTCTGTATGTTGAGTTACTGGAGAGTGTATGGGGAGATCTTCCTGTAGAAATCACTTTGCAGATTGATGTGCAGAGCGTTGTAGACATTGACTCCTTCTGAATTGATTCTTGTTGGAAAGGAATGGATTGTTTTGGAATATTGGGTGGATCTAGCAATGTATGGGCTAATCAACCAAGAGGCAGATATCTGGTGGAATGTGATCAGAGAGGGATCTGTTGGCTGCCCATACGCCGCAGGCCGATTCCTGATCAGCATGAGATCTCTTGGGAACCGGCCGGTTGACGCTGCCTGGCCATTGTCCAGCCAAACCAATCCCCCCCCCCCCCCACCCCCGGGTTCCCGTTTATTAGAATCTCTCACCTGTCTGGCAGCCACGGGTCCAGCTACAGCTGCTTCCCCATTCGTGCCCCACGTGGCTGCTGCCTATAGCATGTGGCGTATGTGTGATGTCACACTTACACCAGTGATATACGTGGCAGCCACGTGGGGCGCGAATCTCAAAGCAGCAGCAGCTGGACCCGTGGCGGCGAGACAGGTTAGAGATTTTAATAAACTGTATCCGTGTGTGTGGGGAGGGGGGCAAAATATCAATTTGGGGGAATATCAGCCAGGGGTTCCGTCACTATTGTTGGGAAATGGCGCGTCCCACACACGCGATCAACCATGTTGGCCCGAGATTTTCCAGCTGGTTTGATTGATACATTAGACAAAATCAGTCATATCATCGATCAGGCACGCTTGCTGCAGCACCAATTTTCAGACCTGAACTCATGCCCAGGATAACACCGATTAATCCACCCTGTTTGTGTTTAGAGAGAAGAGCCTGTCTAATTCCCCCTCATCAGCAAGTAATCACAAGTGTAATTTGAGCTCTCAGCTGTGTCAGCACAGGAATCTCGGCAGCTAATTTGTAAACTTAGGATGTTAACCCTATGTCTGCTTCCATGAAAGCAGGAAGAAGACACACTGCATATTTATTGCAGGATTTGTATCAGCTGTAAGAAAGAAATGTTTTTCTGTAAAGGTTATTATGCTGTTGCGTATCTTTGGAGCAGAGAGGAAGTTCCGACATTGAGTTCAGGTGCGCTTTAATGATATGGTTCATTATTTATGATAAGCTCATTCAGATCAAAATAATAGATTGTATTTAATCATTCTGGAGCATGAATGTATCCAGACTCTGTGTGGTCTCTCTCTGTGGCGGGTCGGTCTCTGTGAGGTCTCTCTCTGTGGCGGGTCGGTCTCTGTGAGGTCTCTGCAATTCAGGCCAGCCTGTCTCGTGTTGCTGGTAATCTCGCGGTGGTCAGTCTCTGTGTCTGTGTGGTCTGTCTCTGTCAGTGGCGGGTCACTCTCGCTGTGGTCGGTCTCAGTGCGGTCTCTGTCAGTGGCGGGTCACTCTTGCTGTGGTCTGTCTCAGTGCGGTCTCTGTCAGTGGCGGGTCACTCTCGCTGTGGTCGGTCTCTGTGCGGTCTCTGTCAGTGGCGGGTCACTCTCGCTGTGGTCGGTCTCTGTGCGGTCTCTGTCAGTGGAGGGTCACTCTTGCTGTGGTCTGTCTCAGTGCGGTCTCTGTCAGTGGCGGGTCACTCTCGCTGTGGTCGGTCTCAGTGCGGTCTCTGTCAGTGGCGGGTCACTCTCGCTGTGGTCGGTCTCAGTGCGGTCTCTGTCAGTGGTGGGTCACTCTCGCTGTGGTCGGTCTCTGTGCGGTCCCTGTGAGGTCTCTGCCCTCAGGCCAGCCCGTCTCGTGTTGCTGGTAATCTGGCGGTGGGTTCGGTTACACGGATATCTCATTATAGAGCTGTACAGTGCCGGCTCTTGGCTGTGATATCGGGTGCCGCTTAGTGCCAGGGCATAAATAGGAACACTAATGGCCTGTAACCCTTTGATCCCCTGCAGCACCCGCAGCGTGTGCCCGGGCTGCCTCCTGATTCAGGGCTGGTTCCCATTAAAGTAGCCATATGTTACTCAATTCTCCACCAAGCGATTAAGCAATTGACTACGGTGTGGTTGCTGGAAAGTTGATACACTAGTTGCCCGCACACTACAAATGAGATCCTGGCGATTTCTCCTTCACTGATCGAGCTGAACGATGTTGTGACTCCATGTCTGACACCAAAAATCGATTGTGTCAATCCAAATCATATGAACAGCAGCCGATTCCTTTACGATGGGTTATATCTTCCATACTGTCTGATCGCGTAGATTGCTCCATTCGACCCAATATCGGGCATTTTCCATCGATTGAGCAGATTTAACATTCTCCCCCAATCCAATAAAACAATTAAATTGAATGGTCGGACATACAGGAAAAACGTGTAATAAATTGGCACAGTTATCGTACTTTTCTCCACACGCTGACTGGAAGTATAACGTGTAAAAGTGCCTTCTGTTGCAGTGGGATATAAAACGCTCCCTCCGCTGTGGCTGGTGTCCGGCCTCTCTAGACATCCCCCCCCCCCCGCCCCGCCATATCCGTATATATTCTAATGGTGTCACCTTATCCCACAGTGTCCCCGAGGCTGGGTCTACATACTGCAGCTCGGCGTAGCCCGTAGAGTGCTCTACTAATGTCATTCCACAGAGCTGACTGACTGTAGCCACACTAATGCAAAGTTCCATTCTGCCCAGGTATGCTGTACCTTGCGATATGCCGGTGCCAGGCCTCGCCCGGATTGCCCACACTGCCCCACACGGTCCTGGAACAAAAGGCACTACATGTTACGGACACGCCGGTCCTTCATCAGCTGCAAAACAGATTTTACCCCGTGTGAGAGATTCTAATTTGTTAGCAGCACTATGCACAGAAGAGGGAGAGTTTATGTCCCACCTTCAGCCATGTTGGATTCAAAGGGGTACATCAGTGTTTTCCTATTCAAATTTTCTATACAGGTAGTCCCCGGTTAACGAACGAGATAGGGACTGTAGGTTCGTTCTTAACCTGAATCTGTCGGAACACTGCGCCATCTCTGTCCCCTGTACCTCCTCTGTGCCTCCAGTGCCGTCACCTCTGTCCCCTGTGCCTCCAGTGTCCCCTTCTGTGTCACCTCTGTCCTCTGTACCCTCTTATACAAGCTTAAAAGCCAATTTTCTTAAATCGATTTTCTTAAAAACTACTGAATTTGAAAAAAAATGTTTTACTTGTTCCCATGGAAACACAGAATCCATGGCGTTCGTATCGGCAGGTCGTTCATAAGTCCGGCGTTCGTAAGTCGGGGACTACCTGTATTCTAAATTTTTAACTGGTAGCTGCAGCCAAGCAGCTCCTCAATTTGAGTGAAATTGCAACAATTTAATGGGAAGGACGCTCATTATATATTCTATATATTCAGTTCTAAATGGATTTACTAACTGTTATATTGAGGCCTCTTGCTTTTCCACATCCCTCCAGTAGGCTGCAAACACTCCAGCTGTTAAGGAACTACAAGTCCCACAATGCATTGCAGGAGTCTGACAGCTACAGTCAGGATTCATAAAGGCAAATGCATTGTGGGACTTGTAGTTCCTTAAAGAGAACCCGAGGTGGGATTAGATTATGTTAGTGGGGCACAGAGGCTGGTTGTGCACACTAAGACCAGCCTCTGTTGCCCCATGGTGTGCCCCCAGGACCCCCCTGCGCGCTGCTATCCCCCCCGCAGTGCTGGTGACACGCAGCATGTCGCCAGCACAATGTTTACCTCTCGCCTGTCTGTTAGCACCGCTCCCCCGCATCGGCGCTACCCGCCCGCGTCCCTTCCCTCCAATCAGCGGGCGGGTAGCGCCGATACGGAGGAGGCGGGGGAGCGGCGCTAACAGAGGTAAACATTGTGCTGGAGAGCCAGATTTGCAGATCACTGGGCTGGTACATTCTCTGATACAGAGAGGGGAATCATGTCTGTAAAGTAATCACTAGCAAACTGTCACCTGAAGAGGTCACAGAATATATTGTGCCAGGACACAGAAATGTGCGGCGCTAAAGCAGACCGGAACTCAGAATGTCCTATTTGCTCTAAAAGATAAGCAACAGCATAACCACCTTTACAGAAAAACATTTCTTTGTTGCAGCTGATACAAATCCTGCAATAAACCTGCAGTTTGTCTACTTCCTGCTTTCATGGAAGGAGACATAGTGTTAACATCCTGTGCTTTCAAATGAGCCCCCCTACAATCGCAGAAAATAAAAAATCCATCGTGTTTGGTTGCTGCTACGTTTGTTCTGCAAAAATTAAGATTTGTGCTGCTTTCGTTTTGAAGATGATGGTGATTTTTTTTGTTTCTTTACCAGATGATGATGTCACCCAGCCCTCCTACAACAGCACACAGGCATGGAACCAGTGAGGCTGGGTAGTGCCGCATGTGTGCCCATCTATGCTGAAGAAAGCATTGTTCCATCTTTAATCGTTGTTGAGTTATTAAAGTTTTTTGTTAAGGTTGAAAGTTCACTGAGCCGCCTCCAGCAGCGCACAGCCGCGTTATTGTCTCAAAAGCTATGAAAGATAGAACGATTTCTGCAATACAGGCCGGCACAACCAGAGCACTAACCAAACACTGCAGCTTGGTGTGTGTACAATGCCGTAAGGGGGCTGGATGCCACTAACTACAGGCAATGGGATTTATAGTTGTGCTGATTGTAAAGTGGGCAGATTCGTACAGCTCAGCTATAACTCTCCATACACATGCTAGAACGTGGTCATCGAAAAACGAGCAATCCCCGGCGGTTAGCGACAAGAGAACTATGTTGGCGCACATTTTATTTAAGCGATATGACGGGCTTTTGATCACCTTGTTACCGAAAGCACTAGAATGAGAACCTGGAAGTACCAAATTTTCAACCCGTGAATATATTGAATGCATCGATCGCATGCCATCATGCAGCGCGAACAATTAACGACAATTATCGTTCCAATCTGTCAGTATGGATCGGTATAGTGTCTTACTGTCGTCAAGTTCGTTCTCAGCTCAGTCGTTTAGCGTTTCCTAAGACCGCGGTCTAAGATGTGTATAGAGCTATAGGTGGTATAGCAGATCCAGAATACTCTCCTCCTCAGACAATACAAGCTGTATAACAACCATTGCAGTGGGGCTTATTCACTAACGTGCTGTTTTCCTCCCTCCAGCCTTCGAAGATATGCTTGAAAACCCCTTAAACAGCACTCAGTGGATGAACGATCCGGAGACCGGCCCCGTCATGCTCCAGATCTCCAGGATTTTCCAAACTCTGAACCGCACGTAGGGGGCGCCGGAGAGCGGGCACGCCTTGCCGCTTCCTGCGGAGCTCTGGGAAGGAACACGAGAACCTCACGGATTGCATCATTTTTATTTTTTATTTAAATTCTGGGCCCCGTTCAGCTGATCTGCTCAGGAGAGTGTGAGTGTGGCGTTCCCCAATGGGGAGGACTTTGTAGATTGTCAGCTTATCGGCGTTGTGTTGTGGTCGGGCCCGGCGGCCGGTAAAGTGCGCCTTCACCTCGGGGGAACAATGTCTGACGCAGATTATGTGTAAGGGATAGCCTCTCAGGAATGTACCGACACAGGGTGTGACCCCGCCCACAGAGGAGCTCCGCCCCAGAATCAGCATGGGGCGGGCCTACAGTGCATGATTAGTCTTATCTTAATGATGCCCATACACAGTACAATTAAAACATTCGATTTTCTTGTTTATTTGACCAAAACAATCAAATAGAATGAAAATTAACAATTTTTTATTTTTTAGATTTGGAAAAAAAAGAATTATTATTCAGTTTTTTGATAAAAATCTGATCGGATATGTTGGAAAAATTTGGGCGATTGATTGGGCAATTGTATAGTAGGTTGTATAAGAAAATACTATTAGATTAAAAAAAAAAAAAAAAAACTTTTTATTCTTGTCCTATCAGTTTTCTCAGATTTTTGGAAAAATCGAATGTTCGTGTATGGTAAGGCGAAAAGAATTTTAAAAATTATTCGACCAAACGGAATAATCGATCGAATTTCTCAGATGGAAAAAAAATTAAAAAATTGTACCGTGTATGGGCACCGTTAGAGTAATTAGTCTTATCTTAAATCTTAGCAGCTTTATTTTAGGTTTACATTGATTTTAAAAAATAGGCAGGTATTACTTTGTGTTTCAGGGCTGAAATCCAAAGGCTCATTATTATTTATTATTTTTAAAAATGTTATTAGATGCTACATTTTTAACTCAGATTGCTGTATGTGTGTCCTCTCCTCCCCCTCCCGACACCCCTTTCTGCCTTGCTGCATAAAGCTAACTACACACTCCCAATTATTGTCACCCATAATAATCTTTACAGATCTGTTCAGAGACGAGGGCTGTCACGCTGCACAACCAGAACACAGCACTGTTGGGAGGGGGATAGAGGGAGGTGGACACTCCCACACAGATGTTTTGTACATTCTGCGCAGATCATGCAGCTGTGATATTTTTATCTCAGCAAATCGAGTCTCTTCGATTGAAACTTAAATCTCCCTTATAGAGACGGGCAATGGGATGCTAATAGAACCGGCTTGCATGCAAACATAATGCAAATTCTATGCGGCCCGGCATTGGTCCAATCGAATGCACTTTGTGATAATTCTAACACTCCAGGTTCCAAGTTGCATGCAAGCTGTGGCGATTTGCCTCTCTATCGTGTGTGTGTGTGTACAGCGTCTCTCCTGAGGCTGTCTGAGCGGCACCGCCCATAGTCAGATGACGGCGATGGCAGCCGGGGTCTTGTTGTGCGCTCAGCGATCTTCCACGGCAACCGGTCGCCTTCAGGAAAATGGGCGGGGCCAGTAAAGTTAGAGATTAGGTAAATGCAGGTAATGAGGTGAAAGGTAGAATAAGGTGCAAATAATACGCTAGACAGCAACAGAAAGGTGAAGGTGCACTTTAACCGGAGCACCGCCGGCGTGAACGGCAAAATGTTTGGCGATGTGGTGTTTGTCATGTGATTTCCTGTGTTACAAAACAGCCGAAAGGACAAAGATGAAGAGAACCGGATAAGGACGCCGGCGGCCATCTTTACAAAGCGATGGCCCCTCCTTCAGCTTGTCTATGCCGTTTGATTGGTCGGATGAACCACCCAATGGCAACGTTCCCCAGTATGCCTCCGTCTGACTGCCCTGACCCTCCCAACTTATAAATGATGATAGTGGGCTGGCTGATAGCGGTGACCGCAGGTGCGCGGAGACGCCACCTTCCTCCGACAGGCGACAATCGTCTTGAGACCGCCGTCTTACAGGGCTAGAGAACAAATCCCAAGTAATCGGCAATAGGCTGCAAATAATTCTACTCTGCATGCAAATGTAATGCAAATTGTATGCGGCTGGGAATCGGCCAATCTTAATTAGCCAGTGTCTATGCATCGCCCAGTGTCAGGCTGCATACACTTTGCATTATATTTGCATGCGTCGGGTTATTAGCATTGAATTGGCCGTGCTTAGAGGTGCTCCCAGCTGTAAGTGAAGCAAGAATATTCCCCCAGGCGTCACCCATCAATGCGCCCCCATTCTGCCTCCCCAGAGGGGCAGGAAGGCGTGTGAAGGGCCGTTTCTCTGATGACTTGTCCAGCGAGCCGTTCCTGCATAGAATGCATCCGGCGATGATCAGGTTGTCTTATCAGTGTGTTTAGGACTTGTGTGCTCGGGCGTTTGACCTTAGTGTGATGCCAGTTTCACATCAGTTATACACCAGCCGGTCAGCAAGTCTTCATTTAATCCTCAGTTTGCCGATCGGTAGAATATACGGGGCATCGAGTGATGTCAGACTGAAGGCAAGCTGCTGTCAAATGCCCGTGTGCCCTAGACCCAAATTATATTTATTAGCACCCATAAATGTGGATGGGAGGAGCTAAGTTCCCACCCAGGTTACCCTCTTAGCTCCTTTCAGTTAAGAATTTTTTCAAGGAGAATATTTGGAAATATAAAGCAAGATGTTTCAGGGGTTTTTCTCCGGAACCCTCCATGTTATATTCTGCATATTATGAAATAAGTGACTCCATCAAAGGAAGACGAGACTGTCTATTATGGGTGTAGCAGGTGTGCAGAGCTGGGAACTCAGGAGCGCAGAGATTTTACCACTAGATTCTTTCTCTGGCCTCCACCAATCACTGAAATATCGGCTTCCGCTGGGCGTGTCCATGACAGCTGCCGGACGACCTCTGAATCTTCTGCCAGGACTGATCATTGCAGTTTTTGTTTCATCTTAAGCCTCCGTTCCTCATTGAATCATGCTGGGACTTGTGGTGGTTCGACAGCCGCAGGTTGCCTGGGACTTGTAGTCCCTCCGTCACTCCAGAATCACTGGCTTCTTACGGATGTATCTCTCACATTTTTACACAATCCAATGAAATGTTTTTAACGATCTGATATACCTCCTCTCCCAGCGGAAGAAAAAATATATATATTTATTTATTGCCTCAATCTCCTGTGGTTCTTATCCGTATGTAAGAATAGGGAATGATTGCTGTTATACCGTGTCTGTCTCCTTCTCTGCAACCAACCTTTTATATCTCTCTGTGGCGCAGCCCAACTGCTGACGGGCGTGGCAAAGGGGAAATAAGTCTGAAGGTAACCATACACTACATGAATTGGCGGCTGATCAGCCATCCGATTGGATAATGACTACTGAATCGGATGAAAAAGAGTGTCGCCAAGAGCACACCTGATCAATGAGGCAACCAATTTTGGGTCAGAATTGGTCAGTGTATGGATTGGACATGCTGCAAGATGTCAGGCCATCATGCTCGATCGGGTGCACAGCGATATCGGGATGAGCGGTAAAATCCCCGGCGCTGTCCCCCCAGTGTATACATCTTGCCGCCCCTGTGTGTGCTTATATAATTACCTGTCCTGTGCCGGATTCCGAAGACAGGTGGGCACTGCGTGGTGGTCTTGTGTAAATGCTCACACGGGTACATTTATACACTGGGGGGCAGCGGCAGATTCCCGAGAGATTTCATGCTGAAATTGATGGGGAATCGGCCTGTAGTGTATGGACAGCCGACAGACCTCTCTCTTATCCGATACCATCAGAGAGAGATTTTGTCTCTTGGTCGACTCTGCCCATCATTGCTACATGTATGACCACCTTTAAAGGGAACCAGAGACGAAGCACCCTTGTGTATTTTACCATATATATCAGTAAGAACATTAGAGAAAACACTTACCATGCTATCTGTTTCATCCTCACTGCTAAAAGTGTCTGTTATCAGCTGTGATAAGAATCCCGGACTGAGCATTCAGTCTGGCTTTGCAGGGAATAATTATAGCTGAGTCATTATAGCAGAGCCACAAGGGGGCAGGCTTGGGCTTGAAAAGACACCACAGAAGACAGATTCAGCTATAATCTTTCCGTAGCAAAGCTAGACTGAGTGCTCAGTCGGGGATTCTTATCAGAGGTGATCACAGTCAGATTACACAGAGAACAATGAAACAAAGAGCAGATTAGGTGTTTACTGTCATGTTCCCACTGATTTATAAGGTAAAATACAAGAGGGTGCTTCATCTCTGGTTCTCTTTAAGGTGTGTAGAAACGTTTAATTAAATGCTATTTGTGTCACCCAACAAGATCTCGATCCTATAGATGACACAGCGGGGCCCTGATGCTGTACCGACATGCCACTAGGCTGCATTTCTGTTCTGTCTGGAGTGGTGGAGGAGGGGTGAAGGTAATGCTAGGTACACACCATACAATTTTCTGGCAGATTTACCTGCCAGATCGACTATTTCCAACAGGTCCAATCTGAATTTCCATGGAAAATCGATCGGAAATCAGATTGGACCTGTTTGTAATAGTCGATCTGGCAGGTAAATCTGACAGAAAATTGTATCATGTGTGTACCTAGCATAAGACACGACAGACCAGTTTCTGCTGATGAAGTAAGGTGGGGAACAATGGACGTGTCTGCCGACTGTCCCTTAAAGAGGAACTCCAGCCTAAACAAACATACTGTCATTAAGTTACATTCGTTATGTTAATTAACCACTTTACCCCCACGCGTACGGATTTCTCCGCCCCTTTTTTCCCTCCTAAAAAAACAGGGACGGAGAAATCCGTACCTTCCGCTCTACCGCCGCTGTCCGCGCTCCCGCCGCTCGTGCGCGCGCACCCGCCGCTCGTGCACGCCGCCACCCGCTCGCCCGGAGATCAATGAACGGGAAAATCCATTCCCGTTCGTTGATCTAAGCCCCCGCAATGATCTGCTGCTTCTTTCAGAAACAGTGAGATCATTGTGAGTCTCCCAGCCTCCTACTGCTTCCTGTAAGCGTCCTTCGCTTACAGGTCGCATGTAAACAAACACTCTGTGGCCATCTTGTGGCCAAATAGTAAACTACACCCTAAAATCATTTTACATATACAAACATTACATTAATAAATTAACTCATTACCTCCCACACTCCCCAATTTTTATTTTATTTTTGTAATTAAAAAAAAAAAATACAATAAAAAAAAAAACATAAATAGTTACCTTAGGGACTGAACTTTTTAAATATTTATGTCAAGAGGGTATAACACTGTTACTTTATAAACTGCGGGCTTGTAATTAGGGATGGATGCAAAACTGAAAAAAATGCACCTTTATTTCCAAATAAAATATTGTCGCCAAACATTGTGATAGGGACATAATTTCAATGGTTTTATAACCGGGACAAATGGGTTAATACATTTCATGGGTTTTAATTACAGTAGCATGCTTTATTTAAAAACTATAATGGCCGAAAACTGAAAAATAATCATTTTTTCCCACATTTTTTCCTATTTCCCCATTAAAACACATTTAGAATAAAATAATTCTTGGCATAATGTCCCACCTAAAGAAAGCCTAATTGGTGGCGAGAAAAACAAGATATAGTTCATTTCATTGGGATAAGTAATAATAAAGTTATAGACGAATGAATGGAAGGAGCGCTGAAAGGTGAAAATTGCTCTGGTGGTCGGGGTAAAACCCCTCAGTGGTGAAGTGGTTAAAATAGATAGGTAATATAATCTCTTACCCACACTGTTTTAAAAGAACAAGCAAATGTTTGATTTCATGATGGCAGCCATCTTTTTGGTTGAAAGGAGGTGACAGGGACAATGAGACACAGTTCCAACTGTCCTGTGTCCTGATCACCCCTCCCAGTTGCTAGGCAACGTGAATAATAACATAGGAAATCTCATCATGCTCTGCACAGCAACAGGGAAAAAAAGCCTGGGCTTTTTTTCTTTGATGGGTGGAGCTAAGATAAAAATGCAGCTAAAAATTATGATTTGGTAAGAAAAACAGTTCTGATGCTGTGAAACTGTTAAAGAAACACCAAGCCTTTTCAGTGCTGCTGAGTAGATTTTTAGTCCAGAGGTTCACTTTAAGGGTCACTTAAAGGGATAAGCAAGTCTAAAAAAAAATGATTTTTACTAACCTGGGGCATCCCTCAGCCCCCTGTAGCTGTATGGTGCCCTCGCAGCCCCGCTCCGATCCTCCTGTCCTTGCCGGCGGCTACTTCCGGGTTCGGCGACAGCCGCCGACAGGCTGGAAACGCGAGTTATTCTCCGCATTCCCAGCCGCTATATCACCCTCTATGCTGCTATAGTGTATACATATACGCTATAGCAGCATAGAGGGTGATATAGTGGCTGGGAACGCGGAGAATCACTCGCGTTCCCAGCCTGTTGGCGCCTGTCGCCGAAAACAAAAGTAACTGCCGGTGGGGACAGGAGGATCGGAGCGAGGCTGCGAGGGCACCATACAGCTCCAGGGGGCTGAGGGATGCCCCAGGTTAGTAAAAAATCATTTTTTTTACATAAGTATCCCTTTAAGTAACACAAAAAACTCACCTGGGGCATCCCTCAGCCCCCTGAAGCTGTATGGTGCCCTCGCAGCCCCGCTCCGATCCTCCTGTCCCTGCCGGCAGCTACTTCTGGTTTCGGCGACAGGTGCCGACAAGCTGGGAACGCGAGTGATTCTTCACGTTCCTGGCCACAATGGCACCCTCAATACTGGCTGATTCACTTTGCAGGATGAGTTCCCTGCACTTTGGCCCAATAGGATGCCTGTCATGTGACAGACAGCTTATTGGGCCAATCAAAGTGTGAGGATCTCATCCTACAAAGTCACTGGACCTGACAGAGTCCAGAGTGGGACAATTGGAGCAGCTGTTAGTTTTTTTTTTTTTTGGGGGGGGGGGGGGAGGGTGAGTAAGTTAGTAATGCATGCTACAGCAGTAGTGCGCCTAATTTGAACATTTTACTTGCGCTGCCACACTAAGCTGTGCAGCTTGAGCAGTGTACTTCAGTGACTCAACCCCTACTGATTTGTCTGTGAGCCAGATGCAGCCATCACAAGAGCCACAGCTGGCTCCCGAGCCATAGGTTCCCTACCTCTGGCCTAGAGGAAGCCCCAGGCATGTACAGTGGTGTGAAAAACGATTTGCCCCCTTCCTGATTTCTTATTCTTTTGCATTGCAAAAGTATTGAAGAAAGGGAGCTCTGGGCTAACTTCCATATAATATATTAATTAATTTATTAGAAATTCATGATGCAAAAAGACAGACAAACATTTAAAAAAGACCCCCCTAAAACAAATTCCAACCTGGCCAGCATCAAGCATGTGTCCCTATGTAGGAGTGCACTCCCTGCATTGACAGGTATCAAACATGCATGCATGTATTTTTCTTCGGGCTCAGTTAGAACTAAAATGGTGACCACCAATATCCAGATCAGGCTACTTTGTCCTCTTCAACTCTGACCCCGTATGCATATTCAGCAAGCCTCTCTGTGTAGACACGCAACCATTACTGACACCCAAAAGATATGTCAAACCTCTACCGGACTTTCCGCATAGACTCTGTGATGTTGACACTTCATGGCCATATAGAGCAGTTATGGCAGACGGATTTCCACTCACCGCGCAATTCCTCACGTACCTCATGCAGGTCTACGTGGTGCGGGAGCTGATGATCCCAGCCTATGCTGCATACATACTTGATTTTCGCGTAGGGTAGATAGCAGTCCCTTACGGCAGGTTCACAAGGCGGAAGCCAGGAGGAAGGTTGTGGAGGCACGGGGAACAGAGAACACGCCCTCCGGACATCGGACGTCACACGCACGTGACGCGTTTCATCCCAAGCAGGATTTCATCAGACGTACAGCGTCTTAAAGGGCACCAGCTTTTATCCCCTTGCGGGTACATCGTCCAAATAAAATTCCAAAGCACCTGTCATAATTAGCCATATGCTACCAGGCCGAAAACGGACACGGATCCAAGGACCCATCAACAGGTAGAGGATTTCAATGCTATAGGAAGACTTTCATATTCAGATCTTTGTTGAGACCAAACGGCATTAAGCTTCCACATTTATAAATCAATTCAGATTCTTTCTTCCTCAATTCAGAGTCAAAGTCCCCTCTTCTCAAACTGATATTTAATTTATATATACCCATGACCTGCAAACCTCTAGGATTTGAGTCATGGTAAGTTTTAAAGTGCAGGACCATAGGATTTAGCTTCTTTTTATCCACATTGGGATTTCTTATATTTGCTACATGCTCCTTTATACGGGCATGTAATGCCCTGTACGTTTTCCCCACGTAAATTTTATCACATGGGCAGCGAATTTGATACACAACTCGTTCTGTGCAGCAATCAATTCTGTCATTAATGTAAAACTCTTGTGATCTGTCAAAATTCTGAAATTTACTACCCATCAATACATATCTGCAGATATCACATCCAGCACATCTAAACATACCTTTCTTCCCTGTCACTTTCCTAGTGCACCTGTCCCAGCCGAACTCACTGCTCACTAGTAGGTCATTCAAGTTGGCACTCCTTCTAGCAGCCACATGGGGATAATCTCCCACAATTTTTGCAACAATAGAATCCCTCCCTAGGAGGTGCCAATGTCTATTCAAAATTGCACTTATTTCTTTAAAATACACCCCATATGTAAGTATGACCCTTGAAACACCAGCTTCAGCCTTGTGTCCACGTGGGGCAGGTGCACAACTCCGAGGATCAACCTTTGATCCCAAAAGGGTGGATCTCTCCCTCATTAAGGCTTTTTGATAGGCCGACCTGACAATTTTGCCAGGGTACCCCCTTGTCCGCAATCTCACACTTAGCTCCTTAGCCTCTTTTTTGAAGGTGTCCAAGTCAGAACAATTTCGTCTTAATCGTAAGAACTGTCCAGTAGGGACAGCCCACTTCTGGGATGGCAAGTGTGAGCTGCGTGCGGACAAAAGGGTATTCCCAGCTGTCTCTTTTCGGTAGGTATTGGTAGTCAGTGAGGTACCCGATTTCCTTATCTGCAAATCCAAAAATGAGATCTCATGAATACTATAAGAAAAAGTCAAAAAAATATTTCTATCATTCAAATTTAGTTCCTGTACAAATGAATGTAATTCCTCCTCTGTACCTTTCCATATGACGAACACATCGTCCACATAGCGGATCCAGAGGGCGACGTGCTCCCCAAACCCACGCACCCGCCCCACCACCTCCTGCTCCCAGAATCCTAGGTGGAGGCAAGCGTAGGCCGGGGAGCACGCCGCCCCCATCGTCACGCCTCTCTTCTGTTTGTAAATACTTCCATTGAACTCAAAAGTTATTCTGTAAAATCAATTTCATGAAGTCCAGGATGAACTCACTCTGTCCATCCGAATCAAAATAGTGGACGCCCAAGTAATGTTCCAAAGCTTCCAAACCCTTATCGTTGGGGATTGATGTGAATAAAGACTCCACATCAAGTCCCACCAACAACCAATTCTCTTCCACATGTACTCCCTCGATGCCTGCCAACACATCCCTAGTGTCCATCACAAATGAAGGTAGATTCTTAACTATATCCTTTATTTTTAGATCTACATATTTTGAAATCCTTTCTAGGGGACTATTATTCCCTGAGACTATTGGGCGTCCGGGGGGTGCCTGTAAATTTTTATGGGTCTTTGGTAGGAAATAAAACGTGGGTATCGTGTATTCAGTAATTGTCAGATATCTAAATTCGTTCTCCGAAATTACCCCATCTAAAAAGCCCCACTGAAGTTTTAAATTGATCTTTTCCACCAAATCTTTAAATGGATTAACCCTCACTCGCTCATAGGTGGTATGGTCACTAAGCAATCTTTTTGCTTCCTTCTCGTAGTTACATCTTGTCATTATAACCACGTTCCCCCCCTTGTCACTTTTTTTAATCACTATATAAGGGTTGCTTTGTAGTTCAGTCAAAGCCTTCCTTTCCTCATTTGCTAAATTATCTCTGCCCTTCTTTCTCCAATCAATCCCTTTTAAATCTTCTGCTACTAAATCCATAAACATAGACAAATGTCTATTTGTACTCAAAGGGGGCATGTATGACGATTTGGGGCGCATCTTTGTGAACTTAGACTGTTCATTCCAAGGGGTATTCTCCACATCAATGAGGAGTTGATCCAAATCAATGTCATCAATATCAGTAGGGGACTGGGAAGGTATGGACACCATAGATGTACCGGGGGCATCCAGGGAGTACATTCGTCTCAAAAGTACACGCCTCAAGAACAATTGGACATCTTTGTAAGTTTCAAATTCATTTCCACAACTCTTTGGGCAAAAACTCAATCCACATTTTAATAGATTCAATTGTGCTTTAGAAAAAACCTCATCAGTTAAATTGATTACATCCAAGGTATCGGGACACCCCGCTGACTCTACCTCCCCGATCGATTGCTCGCTCTCGTTGACATGCCTTTTTTAAATGTTTGTCTGTCTTTTTGCATCATGAATTTCTAATAAATTAATGAATATATTATATGGAAGTTAGCCCAGAGCTCCCTTTCTTCAATACTTTTGCAATTGTCTGATCATTAAGGTGAGACGGGCGCTATATACATTGTTATAGCATTGGGTTGATATCCTGTTTGCTGTTGTTATTCTTTTGCATGTTTGTCACACTTAAATGTTTCTGCTCATCAAAAACCGTTAACTATTAGTCAAAGATAACATAATTGAACACAAAATGCAGTTTTAAATGATGGTTTTTATTATTTAGTGAGAAAAAAAACTCCAAATCTACATGGCCCTGTGTGAAAAAGTGATTGCCCCCCCTTGTTAAAAAATAACTTAACTGTGGTTTATCACACCTGAGTTCAATTTCTGTAGTTACCCCCAGGCCTGATTACTGCCACACCAGTTTCAATCAAGAAATCACTTAAATAGGAGCTATCTGACACAGAAGTAGACCAAAAGCAGCTCAAAAGCTAGACATCATGCCAAGATCCAAAGAAATTCAGAACAAATGAGAACAAAAGTACTGTAATTGAGATCTATCAGTCTGGTAGAGGTTTTAAAACCATTTCTAAAGCTTTGGGACTCCAGCAAACCACAGTGAGAGCCATTATCCACAAATGCCAAAAACATGGAACAGTGATGAACCTTCCCAGGAGTGGCCCGCCGACCAAAATTACCCCAAGAGCGCAGAGAAAACTCATCCGAGAGGCCACAAAAGACCCCAGGACAACATCTAAGGAACTGCAGGCCTCACTTGCCTCAATTAAGGTCAGTGTTCACGACTCCACCATAAGAAAGACACTGGGCAAAAATGGCCTGCATGGCAGATATCCAAGGCGCAAACCACTTTTAAGCAAAAAGAACATTAAGGCTCGTCTCAATTTTGCTAAAAAAAAAATCTCAATGATTGCCAAGACTTTTGGTAAAATACCTTGTGGACCGAGGAGACAAAAGTTGAACTTTTTGGAAGGTGCGTGTCCCGTTACATCTGGCGTAGAAGTAACACAGCATTTCAGCAAAAGAACATCATACCAACAGTAAAATATGGTGGTGGTAGTGTGATGGTCTGGGGTTGTTTTGCTGCTTCAGGACCTGGAAGGCTTGCTGTGATAGATGGAACCATGAATTTTACTGTCTACCAAAAAATCCTGAAGGAGAATGTCCGGCCATCTGTTCGTCAACTCAAGCTGAAGCGATCTTGGGTGCTGCAGCAGGACAATGACCCAAAACACACCAGCAAATCCACCTCTGAATGGCTGAAGAAAAACAAAATGAAGACTTTGGAGTGGCCTAGTCAAAGTCCTGACCTGAATCCTATTGAGATGTTGTGGCATGACCTTAAAAAGGCGGTTCATGCTAGAAAATCCTCAAATAAAGCTGAATTACAACAATTCTGCAAAGAAGAGTGGGCCAAAATTCCTCCAGAGCGCTGTAAAAGACTCGTTGCAAGTTATCGCAAAAGCTTGATTGCAGTAATTGCTGCTAAGGGTAGAGTGACCAGATTTTTGTGGGTCCAACCTAGGACAGGGAGGGTGGGCGCGGGGAGGGGGGCGGTGCGCGCAGCGGCAAAAAAATGGGCGTGGCCATGACATTGTATGGGCGGAGCTAACGTAATGATGTAACAGCGAGGCATAAGAAAGCAGTGTTTACGCCATGATGTGGACAAACGAGACTTTGCATCATGGGTGTGCAGAAACTGTGTGATGCTAATAGTATACCGTAACCACAAAGCCGCAAACATAGCCATCTATGACCATTAAATAATAAATGCAGTAACAGTTACCCCGGACACCAGAAAATAAATGCAATAAGCAACATGTCAGCACAAAATAAACGCAATGCGGGCAACATGTCAGTATAAAATAAATGCAATGCGGGCAACATGTCAGTACAAAATAAACACAATGCGGGCAAACATGTCAGTACAAAATAAACGCAATACGGGCAAACATGTCAGTACAGAATAAAAACGCAATGTGGGCAAACATTTCCCCAGAAAAGAAACGCAATGCGGGCAAACATTTCCCCAGAAAATAAATGCAATGCGGGCAAACATTTCCCCAGAAAAGAAACGCAATGCGGGCAAACATTTCACTAGAAAGTAAATGCAATGCGGGCAAACATTTCCCCAGGAAAGAAACGCAATGCGGGCAAACATTTCCCCAGAAAAGAAACGCAATGTGGGCAAACATTTCACCAGAAAAGAAACGCAATGCGGGCAAACATTTCCCCAGAAAAGAAACGCAATGCGGGCAAACATTTCACCAGAATAGAAACGCAATGCAGGCAAACATTTCCCCAGAAAAGAAACGCAACGCGGGCAAACATTTCACTAGAAAGTAAACACAATGCGGGCAAACATTTCACCAGAAAAGAAACGCAATGCGGGCAAACATTTCACCAGAAAAGAAACGCAATGCGGGCAAACATTTCACCAGAAAAGAAACGCAATGCGGGCAAACATTTCACCTGAAAAAGAAACGCAATGCGGGCAAACATTTCACCTGAAAAAGAAACGCAATGCGGGCAAACATTTCACCTGAAAAAGAAATGGAATGCGGGCAAACATTTCACCTGGAAAAGAAACGCAATGCGGGCAAACATTTCACCAGAAAAGAAACACAATGCGGGCAAACATTTCACCTGAAAAGGAAAGCATTTACTCACCTGGCAGAAGTCTCTGGCCTCTGGCGCGCTGCTCCCGGGACCTCCTTCCTCCTGCTGCAGAGTTCCGCGCTGACAGGCAGAGCGGGGCTACGGCAAGATGGCTGCCGAAGCCCTGTACTGGAGACTATTTGTGTCTCCAGTACAGGGCTTCGGCAGCCATCTTGCCGTAGCCCTGCTAGCCTGCCGGTGTCGGAACAGACACCGGAAGAGGAGGCTGGAGCAGGGCTGCGGGCAATGAACTGGCACGGCGTCTATAGACGCCGCTGCCAGTTCATAAGGATAGAGTGGCCAGAGTCCCGAGGCCGGGACGTCCTGCTGCTGAAAGCGGGACAATTCCCGGGACCTCATGCTGCCTGAGACAGCGGACCCCGAATCCGGGACGCGTCCCGGGCAATCCGGGACGTCTGGTCACTCTACTAAGGGTGGCCCAACCAGTTATTAGGTTCAGGGGGCAATTTCTTTTTTATTATCCTTTGTCTCAGGTATGCATTAACCAAGCCACACCCAGCCTTAACAATTTACTGAAATTCTACTATTAGCTATTTCTTGGTGCCCTAGTTTCCGGGTGTCCTTTTTTCATGTACGCTCCCCATGCATGTCCTGCAGCCGGAAGTAGTGATGTCTGCTTCTGGAAAGGTAGAAGTTCAACAAAATTTTCACCAAGCTGCACTGCTACAGACTGACCACTAGATGGCAATAAAGCCATCCCAGCCTCCTGCATCAACTTCCAAATCCCAGCTCTCCCTTGCTGTAGGCCAACACCAAACCCCAGACATGGCCCAAGTCAAGAAATGCTAATTCCAGATTGTATACAGCTCGGGATGGGGCCAAATTCCAATCAAACACATCTGGAAGCTAGAAGGGGTGGGGCCATGGATAACTTCTAAGAAGACTTGAAAGAAATTCACTGCAAGTGATGTGTCTGTATCTACAGGATGCTGGCCAGTTTCTGATTACACAGGAAGCATAGGTCTCGCCAAGCAATTCAGGTACAGTACTGAAAGTGTGCTCCTCTGTCTGCGTGTCTGTGCAGCCTGGATGATACTGTAGTGTTGCAGCCATGCACAAGCAAGTCACAGATGACAGGCAATCCCCTCAGTAATCAGGCAGCAGCTTGTACAGGAAGCATAGGTCTCACCAGGTAATGCAGGTACAGTACTGATAATGTGCTACTCTGTCCACGTCTGTGCAGCCTGGATTATACTGTAGCATTGCAGCCATGCACAAGCAAGTCACAGATTACAGGCAATTCCCTCAGTAATCAGGCAGCAGCTTGCACAGGAAGCATAGGTCTCACCAGGCAATGCAGGTACAGTACTGATAATGTGCTACTCTGTCCACATGTATGTGCAGCTGGATTATACTGTAGCATTGCAGCCATGCACAAGCAAGTCACAGATGACAGGCAATTCCCTCAGTCATCAGGGAGCAGCTTACACAGGAAGCATAGGTCTCACCAGGTAATGCAGGTCCAGTACTGATAGTGTGCTCCTCTGCCCACATGTCTGTGCAGCCTGGATGATGCTGTAGTGTTGCAGCCATGCACAAGCAAGTCACAGATGACAGGCAATCCCCTCAGTAATCAGGCAGCAGCTTGCACAGGAAGCGTAGGTCTCACCAGCAGATGCAGATACAGTACTGATAGTGTGCTCCTCTTTCCACATTTCTGTGCAGCCTGGATGATGATGTAGCATTGCAGCCATGCACAAGTAAGTCACAGATGACAGGCAATTCCCTCAGTAATCAGGCAGCAGCTTGCACAGGAAGCATAGGTCTCACCAGGTAAAGCAGGTCCAGTACTGATAGTGTGCTCCTCTGTCCACGTCTGTGCAGCCTGGATTATACTGTAGCATTGCAGCCATGCACAAGCAAGTCACAGATGACAGGCAATTCCCTCAGTCATCAGGGAGCAGCTTACACAGGAAGCATAGGTCTCACCAGGTAATGCAGGTCCAGTACTGATAGTGTGCTCCTCTGTCCACATGTCTGTGCAGCCTGGATGATGCTGTAGTGTTGCAGCCATGCACAAGCAAGTCACAGATGACAGGCAATCCCCTCAGTAATCAGGCAGCAGCTTGCACAGGAAGCGTAGGTCTCACCAGCAGATGCAGATACAGTACTGATAGTGTGCTCCTCTTTCCACATTTCTGTGCAGCCTGGATGATGATGTAGCATTGCAGCCATGCACAAGTAAGTCACAGATGACAGGCAATCCCCTCAGTAATCAGGCAGCAGCTTGCACAGGAAGCATAGGTCTCACCAGGTAAAGCAGGTCCAGTACTGATAGTGTGCTGCTCTGTCTACATGTCTGTGCAGCCTGGATGATGATGTAGCATTGCAGCCATGCACAAGTAAGTCACAGATGACAGGCAATTCCCTCAGTAATCAGGCAGCAGCTTGCACAGGAAGCATAGGTCTCACCAGGTAAAGCAGGTCCAGTACTGATAGTGTGCTCCTCTGTCCACGTCTGTGCAGCCTGGATTATACTGTAGCATTGCAGCCATGCACAAGCAAGTCACAGATGACAGGCAATTCCCTCAGTCATCAGGGAGCAGCTTACACAGGAAGCATAGGTCTCACCAGGTAATGCAGGTCCAGTACTGATAGTGTGCTCCTCTGTCCACATGTCTGTGCAGCCTGGATGATGCTGTAGTGTTGCAGCCATGCACAAGCAAGTCACAGATGACAGGCAATCCCCTCAGTAATCAGGCAGCAGCTTGCACAGGAAGCGTAGGTCTCACCAGCAGATGCAGGTCCAGTACTGATAGTGTGCTCCTCTTTCCACATTTCTGTGCAGCCTGGATGATGATGTAGCATTGCAGCCATGCACAAGTAAGTCACAGATGACAGGCAATCCCCTCAGTAATCAGACAGCAGCTTGCACAGGAAGCATAGGTCTCACCAGGTAATGCAGGTACAGCAATGATAGTGTGCTCCTCTGTCCACATGTCTGTGCAGCCTGGATGATGCTGTAGTGTTGCAGCCATGCACAAGCAAGTCACAGATGACAGGCAATTCCCTCAGTAATCAGGCAGCAGCTTACACAGGAAGCATAGGGGTCACCAGGTAATGCAGGTACAGTACTGATAGTGTGCTCCTCTATCCACATATCTGTGCAGCCTGGATGATACTGTAGCATTGCAGCCATGCACAAGTAAGTCACAGATGACAGGCAATTCCCTCAGTAATCAGGCAGCAGCTTGCACAGGAAGCATAGGTCTCACCAGGTAAAGCAGGTCCAGTACTGATAGTGTGCTCCTCTGTCCACCTGCAGTGATGAGCAATGGAGAAAATCCAAATAGGTGTTATTTTGATTTCATCCAGGTAATTAAATCACCTGTGCGGGTGGGCGAGGGGGGTAATCTTACCCATCAGGCGTTTTCTTAGATCCGTCCCTCGGCACCTCCCACGCTGCCTTCCAAGCCGCGGTCACGTGATTACAAACACTTCCTCCTTCCGGGTTGAAGGAGGGAGTGTTTGTAGTCACGAGACGCGCTTGGAATGCATTGTGGGAGGCGCTGATGGACGGATCTAAGAAGACATCTGATGGGTAAGATTACCCCCCTCCTCGCCCACCCGCACAGGTGATTTAATTACCTGGAGGAAATCCGAATAATCCTATTCGGATTTTATCCGAATTTGTTTTTTTGAGCATCCCTATCCACGTGTCTGTGCAGCCTGGATGATACTGTAGTGTTGCAGCCATGCACAAGCAAGTCACAGATGACAGGTAATTACCTCAGTAATCAGGCAACAGCTTACACAGGAAGCATAGGTGTCACCAGTTAATGCAGGTACAGTGCTGATAGTGAGCTCCTCTGTCCACATGTCTGTGCAGCCTGGATGATACTGTAGCACTGCAGCCATGCACAAGCAAGTCACAGATGACAAGCAATTCCCTCAGTAATCAGGCAGCAGCTTGCACATTTCAAACAAACAAACACAGAACATTTATATTGCGCTTTTCACCTGGCGGACTCAAAGCGCCAGAGCTGCAGCCACTTGGACGTGCTCTATAGGCAGGAGCAGTGTTAGGGAGACTTGCCCAAGGTCCCCTACTGAATAGGTGCAGGCTTACCGAACAGGCAGAGCCGAGATTCAAACCCAGGCCTCCTGTGTCAGAAGCAGAGCCCTTAACCAGTACTCTATCCAGCCACCATTTGTACTCTGTCCACATTTCTGTGTAGCCTGGGTGATGCTGCATTGCCACCATGCACAAGCAAGTCACAGATGACAGGAAATTCCCTCAGTGATCAGGGAGCAGCTTGTACAGGAAGCATAGATCTCACTGGCTGGTGCTTTTGAGGTAATCCAGGCAGGCCCAGCGTAGTGTGCAGATAGAAGTGGCTGCCAGACCGCCCACTGGGTCTCCAACTGACATATGACACATGCCCCGCCCACTTTCCACTATAGCCGGATACAGAACACCGCATGGACCAAAAAACAGGTTTCCTATAACAGAAGTTCTATTATATCCGGGTTTACTTTACCAGGCGTTACTCCCAGATAATAATAATGAGGCTTGGTCGGGACCTGGACACTTAGTTTACTATACCCGAATGTTTACTATACTGTTGGTTACTAAAACAAGATTATACTGTGTGTACATTTGTTACGGAAGAGATAACAGGTGTTTGTCCGGCTGGCTTTGGCGTCTCTTTGCTGCAGCCGGGGATATTTGCACAAACACAAAGAGCGGTTATTCTGCCGGCGTGACCTTCATACTTTTGTACCGTCTATGAAAGTGACTCCGGCTGTAAAACCAATGAGAATCCCACCAGTTTTGGAGTGTGGCGCTTGAGGAAGGACTCCGCTTGAAACATGAATGGCATGCGCCTGTGTTGTCTCTGCTGTGCGGTCCATCTCCCGCCTTAAGCTTCCTACACACGTCAGATGGAAGTTGTTAAAAACAAACAACTTATTTGACCAATTATTGTTAAAGGAGATTGAAGCGAACAAATGAGACAACTATAAGCGACGGTTCTCAGTCTGAACAATCTGCCCGGTGGATCGGTTCGCCGACAATCGCTCATAATTAGAATGGCTGTACAAGCGCATGCGCATACGAACGCGTGCATGAGAGTTACCAGCATACATGACAGTTACCGGTGGTCATATGCATGGATGTAAGGGTTTACGTCGCACGGACGTATGCGCGCACCAAAGGTTTACATCGCAAGGACGTAAGCGCGCACCAAGGGTTTACATCGCACGGACGTAAGCGCGCACCAAGGGTTTACGTCGCACGGACATATGCGCGCACCAAGGGTTTACATCGCACGGACGTAAGCGCGCACCAAGGGTTTACATCGCACGGACGTAAGCGCGCACCAAGGGTTTACATCGCAAGGACGTAAGCGCGCACCAAGGGTTTACATCGCAAGGACGTAAGCGCGCACCAAGGGTTTACATCGCACGGACGTAAGCGCGCACCAAGGGTTTACATCGCAAGGACGTAAGCGCGCACCAAGGGTTTACATCGCACGGACGTAAGCGCGCACCAAGGGTTTACGTCACACGGACGTAAGCGCGCACCAAGGGTTTACGTCGCACGGACGTAAGCGCGCACCAAGGGTTTACATCGCACGGACGTAAGCGCGCACCAAGGGTTTACATCGCACGGACGTAAGCGCGCACCAAGGGTTTACGTCGCACGGACATATGCGCGCACCAAGGGTTTACATCGCACGGACGTAAGCACGCACCAAGGGTTTACATCGCACGGACGTAAGCGCGCACCAAGGGTTTACGTCGCACGGACGTAAGCGCGCACCAAGGGTTTACGTCACATGGACGTAAGCGCGCACCAAGGGTTTACGTTGCACGGACGTAAGCGTGCACCAAAGGTTTACGTCGCACTGACATAAGCGCGCACCAAGGGTTTAGGTCGCACGGAGGTAAACGTGCACCAAGGGTTTATGTCGCACGGATGTAATCGCGCACCAAGGGTTTACGTCGCACGGACGTAAGCGCGCACCAAGGGGTTACGTCGCACGGAGGTAAGCGCGCACCAAGGGTTTACGTCACACGGACGTAAGCGCGCACCAAGGGTTTACGTCTCACGGGCGTAAGCGCGCACCAAGGGTTTACGTCACACGGACGTAATTGCGCACCAAGGGTTTATGTCGCACGGACGTAAGCGCGCACCAAGGGTTTACGTCGCACGGACGTAAGCGCGCACCATGGGTTTACGTTCCTGGATGTACAATCTACAGTATACATACATGCATAAGTACATAGTAAATCATTAGAAGAGACCAAAAAGTTTTTTATAAACATGAGCTTGAATTTTTAATACATCCAAAAAGTGCAAAAATTGATTCACAAATCTTCAAAAGAAGTTCATCTTAAAGGAATACTGTAGGGGGTCAGGGGAAAATGAGTTGAACTTACCCGGGGCTTCTAATGGTCCCCCGCAGACATCCTGTGCCGGCGCAGCACTCACCGGTGCTCCGGCCCCGCCTTTAGTTCACTTCTGGAATTTCAGGCTTTAAAGTCAGAAAACCACTGCGCCTGCGTTGCCGTGTCCTCGCTCCCATTGATGTCACCAGGAGTGTATTGTGCAGGCCCTGTATGGTCTGTGTCTGCGCAGTACGCTCCTGGTGACATCAGCAGGAGCGAGGACATGGCAACGCAGGTACAGTGGTTTTCAGACTTTAAAGTCTGAAATTCCAGAAGTGAACAGGAGGCGGGGCCGGAGCATCAGTGAGTGGCTGCGCGGGCACAGGATGTCTGCGGGGGGCGGAGCATCGGTGAGTCGCTGTGCAGGCACAGGATGCCTGCGGGGGGCGGAGCATCGGTGAGTGGCTGTGCAGGCACAGGATGCCTGCGGGGGGCGGAGCATCGGTGAGTGGCTGCGCGGGCACAGGATGTCTGCGGGGGGCGGAGCATCGGTGAGTGGCTGTGCGGGCACAGGACGTCTGCAGGGGGCCGGAGCATCGGTGAGTGGCTGCGCGGGCACAGGATGTCTGCGGGGGGGCGGAGCATCGGTGAGTGGCTGCGCGGGCACAGGATGTCTGCGGGGGGCGGAGCATCGGTGAGTGGCTGCGCAGGCACAGGATGTCTGCGGGGGGCGGAGCATCGGTGAGTGGCTGTGCGGGCACAGGACGTCTGCAGGGGGCCGGAGCATCGGTGAGTGGCTGCGCGGGCACAGGATGTCTGCGGGGGGTGGAGCATCGGTGAGTGGCTGCGCAGGCACAGGATGTCTGCGGGGGGCGGAGCATCGGTGAGTGGCTGCGCAGGCACAGGATGTCTGCGGGGGGCGGAGCATCGGTGAGTGGCTGCGCGGGCACAGGATGTCTGCGGGGGGGTGGAGCATCGGTGAGTGGCTGCGCGGGCACAGGATGTCTGCGGGGGGCGGAGCATCGGTGAGTGGCTGCGCAGGCACAGGATGTCTGCGGGGGGCGGAGCATCGGTGAGTGGCTGTGCGGGCACAGGACGTCTGCAGGGGGCCGGAGCATCGGTGAGTGGCTGCGCGGGCACAGGATGTCTGCGGGGGGGTGGAGCATCGGTGAGTGGCTGCGCAGGCACAGGATGTCTGCGGGGGGCGGAGCATCGGTGAGTGGCTGCGCAGGCACAGGATGTCTGCGGGGGGCGGAGCATCGGTGAGTGGCTGCGCGGGCACAGGATGTCTGCGGGGGGGTGGAGCATCGGTGAGTGGCTGCGCAGGCACAGGATGTCTGCGGGGGGCGGAGCATCGGTGAGTGGCTGCGCAGGCACAGGATGTCTGCGGGGGCCGGAGCATTGGGGCGTGGCTGTGCGTGCACAGGATGTCTGCGGGGGACCATTAGAAGCCCCGGGTAAGTTCAACTCATTTTCCCCCGACCCCCCTACAGTATCCATCCCATAAAAGATGCAATATCAAAACAGTAAGATCAGTTGTTGTTGTTGTTAGAAGACGGCGTCGGCTTGTTTCGGGTGGACCCTTCTTCAGAATGTACTTATCCTCGTATGTATACTGGTGAATAACTGCTGGTGGCGAACCGCTAAGGATATGCTTTGTTCTGGTCTCCTAATTTACACAAATACAGTGACTGCAAGATCTACACCCAGGAATGGTAACTAGTAATTATCGATTGTGATATCGATCGCAAAAGACTAATTCAGCCCCAGTTTAAGATCAACTGGGCGTTTTGTCTGATTGAATGTCTAAGGGTTGTACAGTGTATGGCCAGCTTTATTGTATATTGTAACAGACTGGCAGCTGACGCCAGTGGCTGACAAGTGGTGCAGTAACTGCGCAGTCGACAGATGCTGTGAGTGACATCTAGTGGCAGCGGCTGCCAACCGCTCAGTGCAGAGCCGGATCATCCACATGGCATCTAGGCAGTTGCCTGGGGCCTGGAGAGAGTGTAGGGGACCGGTCGATGCTAGCTTCCCCCCCCCCAAATCTTACTAAAAAAGCCAGGTCACCGTAAGTGTGTGTGTGTGTGTGGGGGGGGGGGGGGCTGGGGTTCAAAAACTGCTATCTTGCCTGAGGCACCATTCCATCTTCTCCTTTTCTGCCTCAGTGACATGTACAAGGATCAAGTGCCGTATCATCACCAGTCCCCGACATCACCCAGACTTGCCACCTCATCCCTTTAAATACTGACACATCTAAAGCTGAGTACACACGTACGATAACGATCGTTCAAAAACGAACGATAACGACAATCGGAACGATAATCGTGCGTTCAAAAAGTGTGAACGATCGTTTTTGTGAACGATAACGATCGTTATCGTTCAATCGGACCGATCCAACCCGGCGGATTTTTTCGAAAGATAATCGTTCAATCGTTGCAGTGTGTACAAAGATCGTCCGATAACGCATGTTCTTATTGCCTGTCATAACGTCACTTCCGTTTGCGCACGCATTTTTTTATCGTTCGTCGTTCAGTACTTTATACTTATATCGTTCACGTGTGTACACAATCGTTCATTACGAACGATCTTTTCAGTCTAATTTGAATATCGTGTAAACGTCACGAATCGTTCGTAACGAACGATCTTTATCGGACGTGTATACGAACCTTTAGTTATACAGGTTCTGGGGCTACTCATACATAATCAGTGCCTAAACTGCATCTAACTAGCCACAAGGCGTGTATAATTCATATGTGCCGGTATTTAAAGGAATAAGGTGGCACCCTGACATCGCCTGCTGATACTTGGGGGTCCAGGAGAGGCTGGTGGGCAGAGAACCGCCCGAAGGAGCTCTCACCGCCCTGCATTTCATTGCCCGGTGTCTAACGAGTCAGTAGAGGTTGTGGCAGGTGAGTTTTGGGGAGTTGCTGGCGATGTGACAGCACATCAGGTACTCATGTCACGTATCGTCCTCCTCCCTGGACCTGTGACAGCTGTGCTGAATGTAAGGCCGGCCAGCAGCAGATTATAGAAGAATTGGGAGTAGTGACAGGTGCTGGGTACACCCCGGCCTGAAGCTATACACTCACCCGATTACATCACACATTGCTAAACACTTCTCTTATCTGTAACCGACCAGACCGGTTAGAAAGGCGGAGGAGAGATTGCAGCTGCTCCGCCCTCACCTGTAATATCCAGCGCTAAGTGTCAGTGTGAAATATTGCTATAATGCAGCATGCTTTACAAATCATGCAATGTGGAGTCTTACACTGGTCGATTTGCCATCAGATTCGACCAACAGATAGATCCCTCTCTGATCAAATCTGATCAGAGAGGGATCGTTTGGCTGCCTTTACTGCAAACAGATTGTGAATCGATTTCAGCCTGAAACCGATCACAATCTGTGGAGCTGCCGCTGCTGTCCCCATTTGGGTGCTGGTCTACCTGGTTACTCCAGTTACAGTGGAAGTTCAAATAGAGCGCCCTCTATTTGTACTTCCGCTGTCACTGCAGTGACACAGGAAGTTATGCCGGATGCTGTCATGCGGAGAAGATGCCAGCCGGGAGTCGGGAGGTGACAGCGGGGACTCGTGCCAGCGGAACAGGTAATGTATCTCCGCTGTATTGCGTCGGTCGTCGGGCATTCGAACGCTGCTATCGACGCACTCCCGACCCGAGAAAAATCTTCCACACGGATGGATTTTCCAAAACGATGGATTTTGGACGGAAATTGATCGTTCTGTCAGCCGTGTGCGCGGCGATTTCATGGCCGTTTCTATCACTGTGATCGAAACGTCCGTATTTCAGCGGGAAAATTGTTAGGTGTATGGGCCCCGAAGCGGGAGAGCAGCTATGTGCAGATCTCAGATAGAACCGTACCTCCCAACATTCTGAGATAAGAAACAGGGACACTTTCAAGGTACATACACACGTCTGATTCTTCCAAACGACTGGTTGTTTGGACCGGTCGTTTGGACATCAAATCGGGCGTGTGTACAAACGGTCGTTCGGCTGATAAGGCTGGTTTTCACGGATCTGCTTGGCGGATCGGTCAAAATCAGCCTTATCAGCCGAACGACTGTTTGTACACACGCCCGATTTGATGTCCAAACGACCGGTCTGAACAACCAGTCGTTTGGAAGAATCAGACGTGTGGATGTACCTTCAGACACACCACTGACGCACCCTAACCATGCCCTGCCACGCCCTTCGTCAGGCATATCACAAAGAATTCAGTAACAAAAAAATAGACTTTTATCAGACCATGGTGGTCGTTTCTATCATCAGTAGTTTTCCTTCATGTTAAAGGGAAGGGGGGGGAGAGGGGGGCAGTACAAAAAAGTTATACATACCTAGGTCTTCCCGCAGCCCCCTCCGGCCTGATCTGATTGCTTCCTCGCTGTCCCCCCCCCCCCCCCATCTCCTGGATCCTCCGCAATCGGCACCAGTAAGTCCTCCGGTCTGGAGTGCACTGTGCATGCGCGGCCTGGTCACACACGCCCCCATCGCGTTCTGCGCCTGAGCAGTACTATGGCGCAGAACGCTCCTAGCAACAGGAGCGCGATGGGAAGCGTACGCGGCCAGAGTGCACCTACATCGACTGGAGGACTTTGCAGGGTCGATTGCGGAAGATCCAGGGGATGGGGGTAGAGGATGGTGAGGGAGCAGTCAGCCTGGAGGAAGCCCCAGGTATGCATTTTTTTTATATTTACACAGCTCTGTACATGAGTCCTGAAAGAGGTATTTAGTTCCCTAAGGCCTTGTTCACATTGTGTTCAGCTCGCGTGTCCGTCCGCGATCGGCTTATTTTGAGGCGTTTTTTCTTTCCGATTCCCGGCGCTCGGGTGGGCGATTCTTTTTTGTGGTTAGCGGTTTCCGACGTATTTTTCCTGAGTGGTTTGGTAATTCACTCCCTGACGTCAGTCAGGAAGTGAACTCTTTGATCCGGAAAAGAATAAATACATTGGGCCTGATTCACAAAGCGGTGCAAAGTGTTTGCACGCCTGTAAAAAGCCCTTTATCACGCCTAAACTCAGTTTAGGCGTGATAAAATGAAACTCGCACGCAATAGCGCGGCGCACGGTGCAGTGTGCGCGATGCGCCCATTAAAGCCTATGGGAGCTGCGCGCGGAATTGCGCGTGGGGACTTTGCGCGCAGTAACCAGCACAAAGTGGTGCTAACTTTTATGCGTGATAACTGAGTTATCACCGCTTTGTGAATCAGGCCCAATGTATTTATTCTTAAAAACGCTAACGCAATCGCTACACAAAGTGGTTTTGTGAGCGTTTTTCCTATACCTTCTATTGAGGCGGAATTGCCTCAAAAATGGCTCAAGCATCGCTTCTCTAAACGGATCGGAAACGAATTGCTTAGATATGAACTATCTCATAGAGAATCATTATGCAAGCGCTTTCAGGGCGATTTTGAAAAATCGCCCGTGCTTAAAAAAGAAGAGGGACTGTCACTCAGAAAGAGGGACAGTTGGGAGCTGTGGATATAACCTGAGATCTGTCCTCCGCTGTATGGATGTTATCCGGAGAGCAGAGCGTTTATCATTAACGTACAGAGCGGACATTTCCAGGGGGGATTAATAACAGGAGCTGTGCGTCCGTAGAGACCCCCCTAATGCCTCCGATGAGCCCCCCCTTCCCCCAGCCTCCTGCATTGTCCAGCTGAGTAATGCTGACTGGTGATTTATAGCCTGGTGGTCTGACAGGCCTATAATGGCAAGGAGACATGCGGGGTCCTCCCGGGGACAGCCAATCAAAGACCAGAGGAGGATGAAGCCATCAGCAGGAAGCATGCCAGGCAATGAGGCCGCTGTATAAGCCTGGGCACACACCATGCAATCCTTACTTCAGATTCTACTTCCGATCGAGAAAAAGATCGAATCAGGCAAAACATTGCACAGCCTGCTGATTGCCAGCGACCGATTCCAGCTCAAAACCAATCTCTTTCTCAATCGGTCAGGCTGTGAAATATTGGCTAAAATACTGGCTGTATCGATCAAAATACTGGCTATCCTTCTGTGTGTGTCCTTGTGATCCATTTTCGACCGATATCCAATCAGAAAAATGACCAGAAATCTGGAATTTGGAAAAATCGTACAGGTGTGTACGCTAGCTTTCTGCTATAGCCAATCAATGTCCGATCTGAATATCAATCTGACCAATCGCTCTGATAGAATCTGAGGTGAAAATTGCATAGTGTGTAGCCAGATTTGGTTGCACTGCGGTACACTGCACGTTTTGGGCGTAGTCCCCCCTCAGGATTGTATGCAAATGTAATGCAAATTGAGTATTTGGATTTGGACCAACCCAGACTGGCAGAAAAGGCGTGTGATCAGCCAGATCCTGAGCTGCATCCTATTTGCATTGTATTTGCATGCAAGCTGGAATGATTAGCACTTTTTTTGACTGTCTCAACTGGTGCACTAAGACAATGCTATTGTGCTTGAAGCTTTTATGCTTTCTCCCCCATGTCTCATTCAACTAGCTGAGCCAGTCGTTTTTTAAAGTTATACATCTGAAAACCTCTTCTTATTCACTGTCCGATCCCATGAGTAGTCTTGGAGACACAAGAAGATGGATAATGGTGTCAGATCTGCGGACGGAGATAACACAGGAACATTTGTACCCTTTTATATCCCTGCTGGCAATGCCGATTGCCGAGTAGTCAGCAGTGGAAAACCAGCTATTGGGAAACGCTTCCATAACTCAGGGTCTATTCCTGCCCAGCGCTGACTAAACACCTGACCTCTGGACGCAGCAGATGCTATTCACACAGCTGAGGCCATCGTATAATTCCATATAACACATTGCTGCACACTGGTGGGTGTAACGCCTCTCTCCCACATGATTGGTTGTCTAGTCAGGTCCCTCCAGCAGCATGGAGTTTGTATGTCTTTGCCATGTTTGTGTGGGGTGATGGGAAGAGGGGTGGGGTTCCTTCTACATATGAAAACCATCCTGATCAGTAAATCGATTACTCGAAACACTGCAATATGGATGTTATATTGTGAGCCCCGCCAATTAATGATATGAATGGTGTAGCGAGGGGCACTTATCAGAATCGTGGGCATTGTGATAAATCGCTCACAGCTGCTGGGAACACACCATACAATTTCCCGTCCTATTGATGGACGATTGGACATGAAGTTGTACCGTGTGTACATGTTCAAACTGCTCCCGATCGATAAAGGAATCGATTTTCCATGGATAACTTTCCAAAATCAATTCCTTTCTGACAGGAAACAGATTGCGCATGTTGGAAATAATCACCCGATTCCCGTCGATTGGATGGGAAATTGCGTCATGCGTTCCCAGCATTAAGTTGGCTACTAAAGAAACAATTTGCTGAATGATCGTTTATGAACGATTCTTCGTATAAACGATCGTTTGGAACCACTAGTGGCCAAAAATCTCCTAACCAATCAGATCAGATAAATGAAATTGATCCAATTTTCGGTTAAATGCCATCAATCTGATCAGATTGGTTAGGAGATTTTTGTCCATTAGTGGTCCCAAACAATCATTTCTGATCGATCATACGAAGAATCATTCGTAAACAATCATCGGCAAATTGTATAATTAGTGGCCACCTTGCAAGTCGATGTCAGAGTCATTTTGTTGGCGCTAGTCTACTTAAGGGGACCCGGCAGCAAACCTCATAGGGAACAATTCTCCAATCACAGCATCCTCTGCAGCATGAAGCGTTGCGATTGGCTGAATAGTGTGGGCGGAGTTTACTATGCTGAATCCTATGATGTTAGTGGGATTTCCCTATGAGGTTTCCTGCTGGGTTGTGTAAACTAGGCTAGCGCCACTTTCTTTTCCTGCAGTACAAATCGCACAGCTTTCTGCTTTTTTCCACATATCCCGCACGGTGGTAATCAGAATTAATTTTTCCGCAAAGTTAAAAATCGTACGTCAAAAGAAAGGATCGTGCACGCAAACCACAAACGAAGACGCAATTGTACGGAGAAGGTAATAAAAAATCGCCCTTGGTACCGCGGGGACAAGCAAACGTCTCATCTGAGTCCTATAAACACAGGAAATAAAGCGATAGGACGCTCAGGGTTTTTGTTTTGTGTGTTCGCTCCTCTGAGCTGCACTTTATGTAAATGACACAATTTCGTGTTTTTCTTATTACCGACATAAATAATCGTAAATGTTGCTGAGAACAAGGAATCGCAGCCAGCCTGGATTTTGTCTTTTTTCTTTGAAGAATTTGGCAGAGGGGAAATATCTCCAAATATGGCCAAGCTGAGCTGCAGACAATGCGTTGTGCCGCCATTGTGAGATCGCAGCTGCTGCCAGTCAGGGGCCCATAAACATAGCTGCCGTCTCCATGGTAACCTGCACAAGAGGCGTCATCTCGTCTGCCTGGTGTGATGTCATAAATGGCAGACAGAAGACCACAAGAGGGGGGGGGGGGCAGGGGGAAGAGGGCAAGAACATGTGCATTTTATTAAAAAAAAAAAAAAAGTAATATTAGAGTGTTTGATGTTTTTAATTCATCAATCGACCAATCAACATTTTCACTGTTTCGCTGAAAGGAATAATCAGTATTGAGGTGCCTGATAACAATCCAATTTTACCGAACAATCGGCCTTTCGATAAGATAATTGCGTTCTGAAGTCTTAACCAATCAATAATAAGGATTACATGGATGGACACAGCAGATTGTACATCAGATTTGACCGTCCACATGGGGATCCCGGCGCAGTATGAACCTCGCTACATGTGGTGTAGGCAGCGCGGCGGCTAAGTGGTCTCCCCTGTTGCCTGGCAGCCTCAGAGTCTCAGGCTCAAATACTGCCTACGACACTATCTGCATGGAGTTTTTATGTTCCTCCATGTTGGCATCAGTTTCTGCAAAACATCCATTTTTTTTATTGTTTGCCAATATCTCCACAGGAAGAGAGGCAATCTGTTCACTGACGTAAGAGGAGGACTTTTTTTTTTTTCGCCAGCTGTGATGCTACTTTACGTTACCATTGCGTGGCAATCCTATTCTTCAGGATACGTAACGCAATGTGAATAGTGTGAAAGAAGCCTTAAAGAGAAACCATGACCAAGAATTGAACTTTATCCCAATCAGTAGTTGATACCCCCTTTTACATGAGAAATCTATTCCTTTTCACAAACAGACTATCAGGGGGCGCTGTATGACTGATATTGTGGTGAAACCCCTCCCACAGGAAACTCTGAGTACCGTGGTACTCCTGGCAGTTTCCTGTCTGTGAACCTTGTTGCATTGTGGGAAATAGCTGTTTACAGCTGTTTCCAACTGCCAAAAAAGCAAGCAGCAGCTACTTCCACTGACATCACCTGCCAACAGTAACTATGCCACCATGTGATAAATGTCAGAATGTAAATCAGGGAGAGGAAAGATTTTACAATGGGCAAATACTGGCTAAACCATTTATACATAATTATTGTACAAATGAAGCACTTTTTTATTACATTATTTTTACAGGAGTTCCTCTTTAAGGGGAGTGATCCAGGAAAGCGCGTTCATATTGCCATGCACAGACCACGTAAGACAAAATTACCGTTATTTCCCTCAGCGTGTACCCAGGGCCGGTTCTCTCATGAAGCAAGGGGAAACACTTGCATCAGGTGCAGAGATTACAGGGGCAGCATGTTTGTACTGTGTTTACACTTACAGCATGCAGTCACAGTAGGAGGAGAACCAAGAGCGAGGTGAAGAGGTCATCACAGGGGAAAACCAGCTTGTTGTGCTTGTGAGGAGTCTGACAGTGAGTGAGGAGGGGGAGGCAGGAGAGCAGCATTGGGGAAAAGCAGCTTGTTGTGCTGTGTGAGGAGTCTGACAGTGAGTGAGGAGGGGGGAAGCAGGAGAGCAGCATTGGGGAAAAGCAGCTTGTTGTGCTGTGTGAGGAGTCTGACAGTAAGTGAGGAGGGGGGAGGCAGGAGAGCATCATTGGGGAAATCAGCTTGTTGAGCTGTGTGAGGAGTCTGACAGTGAGTGAGGAGGGGGAGGCAGGAGAGCATTATTGGGGAAAAGCAGCTTGTTGTTTTGTGTGAGGAGCCTGACAGTGAGTGAGGAAGGGGGGGGGGGGAGGAGGCAGGAGAGCATCATTGGGAAAAATCAGCTTGTTGTGCTGTGTGAGGAGTCTGACAGTGAGTGAGGAGGGGGGAGGCAGGAGAGCATAATTGGGGAAAGCAGCTTGTTGTGCTGTGTGAGGAGTCTGACAGTGAGTGAGGAGGGGGAGGCAGGAGAGCATCACTGAGGAAAAGCAGCTTGTTGTGCTGTGTGAGGAGTCTGACAGTGATTGAGGAGGGGGAGGCAGGAGAGCAGCATTGGGGAAAAGCAGCTTGTTGTGCTGTGTGAGGAGTCTGACAGTGAGTGAGGAGGGGGGAGGCAGGAGAGCATCATTGGGGAAAAGCAGCTTGTTGTGCTGTGTGAGTAGTCTGGCAGTGAGTGAGGAGGGGGGAGGTAGGAGAGCAGCAGTGTTTCATGTGACTTGCACAGCAGAAGGGAGGAGGTGGCACTGCTGTCCTGACTGAGGAGGAATGGAGTGGCTGAGGGTGAGCAGTTTGTTGTTTGTCACAGACTCACAGCCAGCTAGTGTGCTATTGTGTTGAGCTGCAGCATGTCATGTGAGAACATTAAATGAATTAGAGTAAATTGTTGAGTGCTGTTCAGTTATTTCAAATGTGTGGGGGGAGGGGGCGCATCCTCACACGTTTGCCTCAGGCAGCAAAAAATCTAGAACCAGACGTGCGTGTACCATGAGTTACATTATTGGCGTGACCTGTGGTACTCAAATGACCTCTTAAAGTGTACCTGAGACGTTTAAAAAACAACAACACTAAACATACCTGGGGCTTCCTTCAGGCTGATCGCTCCCTCCCCATCCTCCTCCGCCGTCTGGATCCTCCGCTAGGCGGCCCGGCAATGCCTCCAGTCGGGAGGGGGGAATACTGCACATGAGCAGCCCGAGGGAGTGAAGTGTGGAGTGCGCGTGGCCGGACTGTGCCTGCACCGCCTGGAATTCTCGGCTACTGATCACGTGACTCGCTTCAGTCATGTGATCGGGAGCCAGCGAATGGCAGCAGAAAGTGTGTGGATTTGATGCACAGAGGAGACTACTGTGCTACTCTGCATGTGGGTAAGGAGAGGGAAGAGGAGCGGGACCCCACAGCCCCCGGGCCCCGCAGCGGTGGCAGGGGTCGCAGGGGTTATTGTTACGCCCCTGAATCCGATCAGATTTCCAGTTTTTTTTCTATATATTGCTGGGAATACACCATGCGTTTTTCCAGCAGATAGATGGTTCAATAGATAATTTCCGACATGTCCGATCTCACGTTCCATCGTTTTACCGCTCGATTTCTCATAGAAGTGAATAGAAAAATATAAGAAAAATGAGCCAAAGAGAATCGAGCGGCAAAATCGATCGAGCGGAAAAAACGCATCGTGTATTCCCAGCATTAGTCGATCTGGAGTGGTGGATTTTTCTGACAAATTTCTATGAAAATTGAATGGTGTGTGGTAGATTGTGAATACACCCAAGCAATTTTTTTCTGAGTTTGCAATCATTTTTTGTTATAATTGTGGAATAATTGAACACACATGTGTGGTACTTTAGTCCGATGTTTTAAATGTTACAATCAATCAAAAAAATTGATTTCTAATCCTTGAATTGAAAAGACATGTAGAAAATGGTATGGTGTGTGGCCACTATTAGGCTTCCACAATAATTGGCAGTGTGCGGCCCCCGTTCCTGCCCCCCCATGTAGTCTCCCAGCAGGCCGCAGGCAGCCATTTTGTCTGTGTCTGGCTTGGCTTCGTACAATGAGAGTAACACGTGCGCTGTGACAATCTGCTTAATTACAGCGGATTCATAAGCAGCTTTGTGCGTCCCTCTGGAGACACAATGATGCGTGATTACCAGCGACGCGAGCGGCAGGCTCTGTGTGTGCTGGTGTCATGCCGGGGTCTGTGTCTGTGTGGCAGAGGGCTCTGTGTGCTGGTGCCATGCCTGGGTATGTGTGTGTGTGGCAGCGGGCTTAGTGTGTGCTGGTTCCATACCGGGGTCTGCGTGTGTGTGGTGTGCTGGTGCCATGCCGGGGTCTGCGTGTGTGTGGCAGAGGGCACTGTGTGTGCTGGTGCCATGCCGGGGTCTGCGTGTGTGTGGCAGCGGGCTCAGTGTGTGCTGGTGCCATGCTGGGCTCTGTGTGTGCCGGTGCCATGCCGGGGTCTGCGTGTGTGTAGTGTGCTGGTGCCATGACGAAGTCTGCGTGTGTGTGGTGTACTGGTGCCATGCCGGGGTCTGCGTGTGTGGCAGCGAGCTTTGTGTGTGCTGGTGTCTGCGTGTGTGTGGCAGAGGGCTCTGTGTGCCGGTGCCATGCCGGGGTCTTTGTCTGTGTGGCAGCGGGCTCAGTGTGTGCTGGTGCCATGCCGGGGTCTGCGTGTGTGTGGCATCGGGCTCTGTGTGTGCTGGTGCCATGCCGGGGTCTGCGTGTGTGGCAGCGGGCTCAGTGTGTGCTGGTGCCATGCTGGGCTCTGTGTGTGCCAGTGCCATGCCGGGGTCTGCGTGTGTGTGGCAGCGGGCTCAGTGTGTGCTGGTGCCATGCCGGGGTCTGCGTGTGTGTGGCAGCGGGCTCAGTGTGTGCTGGTGCCATGCCGGGGTCTGCGTGTGTGTGGCAGCGGGCTCAGTGTGTGCCAGTGCCATGCCGGGGTCTGCGTGTGTGTGGCAGCGGGCTCTGTGTGTGCTGGTGCCATGCCGGGGTCTGCGTGTGTGTGGCAGCGGGCTCTGTGTGTGCTGGTGCCATGCCGGGGTCTGCGTCTGTGTGGCAGCGGGCTCTGTGTGTGCTGGTGTCATGCCGGGGTCTGCGTGTGTGTGGCAGCGGGCTCAGTGTGTGCTGGTGTCATGCCGGGGTCTGCGTGTGTGTGGCAGCGGGCTCTGTGTGTGCTGGTGCCATGCCGGGGTCTGCGTGTGTGGCAGCGGGCTCAGTGTGTGCTGGTGCCATGCTGGGCTCTGTGTGTGCCAGTGCCATGCCGGGGTCTGCGTGTGTGTGGCAGCGGGCTCAGTGTGTGCTGGTGCCATGCCGGGGTCTGCGTGTGTGTGGCAGCGGGCTCTGTGTGTGCTGGTGCCATGCCGGGGTCTGCGTCTGTGTGGCAGCGGGCTCTGTGTGTGCTGGTGCCATGCCGGGGTCTGCGTGTGTGTGGCAGCGGGCTCTGTGTGTGCTGGTGCCATGCCGGGGTCTGCGTGTGTGGCAGCGGGCTCAGTGTGTGCTGGTGCCATGCTGGGCTCTGTGTGTGCCGGTGCCATGCCGGGGTCTGCGTGTGTGTGGCAGCAGGCTCAGTGTGTGCTGGTGCCATGCAGGGCTCAGTGTGTGCTGGTGCCATGCCGAGACCCTGTCTGTGTAGCAGAGGGCACTGTGTGTGCTGGTGCCATGCCGGGGTCTCTGTGTGGCAGCGGGCTCAGTGTGTGCTGGTGCCATGCCGGGGTCTGTGTTGCAGCCTCGCTCATCTGGAATAATGACGTCTGTTCAGGATGACTGGTGTTCCGGGGGGAGAGAGCTGGCATCGCTGGAGGCACAAGCCTAGCACACCCAGGCTGCCATCTGTGCAGGCGGAGTAGCTGATTATCCCAGGGGTGGAGGGATGTGCAGACACACATGGGGGAGCTGCTATACTGGAATCCTGTCTGGTATCACAGGCTCTTTATGGGCTCTGAGTAATCAGATTTCACACTGGATTGTTTATATTTCAGACCGGCGCTGAATGAGTGAGACTGGAGCGCAGTGGTGCTCATCCGGTTTCCGGATATCCAAACGTTTTTCAGCTATCCGACCGGATTCGGATTCTGGATACCTGGACCCAAATCCGGATAGCTATCTGCAGATATTTGGTCGCATACCCGGATATCCGCGGATATCAGGCGGATATCCGGATCCGAATACTGTAACTAAAGGTGGCCATACACTGGTCGATTTGCCATCAGATCGGCCAACAGATAGATCCCTCTCTGATCAAATCTGATCTGAGAGGGATCGTATGGCTGCCTTTACTGCAAACAGATTGTGAATCGATTTCAGCATGAAACCAATCACAATCTGTGGAGCTGAAGCTGCCACCTGCCCGCCAGCTATACATTACCTGATCTGGCCTGCGCGACTCCCCCGTTCTCCGCTGTCTTCTTCTCCGCTGGGCTCCGAGTCCAGCAGGCTTCACTTCTTTCTGTCCGGGAAAGTTTAAACAGTACAGGGAGCTCTACTGTTTAAACTTGTTGCCGGGACAGGAAGAAGTGAAGCCTGCTGGACTCGGAGCCCAGCGTGGAGACGGAGCAGCGGTGACAGTGGGGATACGCGCCGGCCGGATCAGGTAATGTATTGCCGCTGTATTGCGTCGGTCGTCAGGCATTCGAACACCGCTATCGACGCACTCCCGACCCGCCGGCGATCGAGAAAAATCTTCCGCACGGACAGCTCGACGGGAACGATTGATTTTGGACGGAAATCAATAATTTGCGTTTGCGTAACGATTTCACAGCAGATTCGATCACAGTGATCGAATCTGCTGTATATCGGCGGGAAAATCGTTAGGTCTATGGACCCCTTAAGGAGATGACATCACTGAGCCAATCAGAGGGCTCCCAGCAGAAGCCCTAGCAACCAATCACAGAAAGGTACCTTGGCCAGCCCCACCTGACCTCATTGAGCCAATCAGAGGGCACCCAGCCTAAGCCCTGGCACCCAATCACAGAAGGGAACCCTGGCCAGCCCCCCTGTGGATGCCATGATGAGAAAACTCGTCCTGTGTGACTGCTCAGTCACTGAGAGATAGAGATGGGAAGTTCGGATCTTTTCAATGATCCGGATGATTCGAATCGGATCATTGAAGAGATCCGGATCTTTGATCCGAATCTCGGATCATTTTACTACAGGAAGCATTCGGGGGTGAATTGAACAGCAGGACAGGTCTGTGGGCAGGAGAAGGGGAGGGAGTGGACACACAGAGAAGGGGAGAAGATGGACAGAGGGCAGGGAGTGGACAGAGAAGGGAGGAGGGACGAGCAGAGAGCAGAAATGTTTGCACACAATACCCACATGCTGAAGTCATATTCTTTACATATATTTCACCTATATGTTCATCTGTACACTTTGAAAGAAAAGGTCGCACAGTGAAAGAAAGCATTCCCAGAAAAGTGCAGCTGTTTAGTGCCGAGTGCAGGAGGATTATATTGCCTTTCAATCACAGTGCCTGCAAAGTTACTGAGCTGTGCTGAGCCAAAAGCTTCCAATGTGCTCACTGTGCAGCACTACGGAACAGACAGCCTATAATGGGCAGCACGTTATAGCCAGTATGTGTGCTCTACACCTATCTGGCAGTGGCACCCATGTCCTCTCTCTCCCATCTACCTGTCCCTGCAAGGCTGCCTCCCATCCAACAGAGCGATCCCTGCTTCCAGGACCCCGCTGCCCGCTGAGAGGGGGCGTGTCGCTCCTGGCCCCGCCCCTTTTGCGATCCGAATCGTTCATTTTGATGATTCGGATGATCGACTCATAAAATAGATTCGGATCAAAGATCCGAATCGTTCATGATCCGGACAACACTACTGAGAGACATGCTGCAGTGCTGCTGGCCTAGCAAGTGCTGTATACAGTGATAAACCTAAAGCTGTTCAGTGATTAACCCCTTCACTATCACAACACTATTGTTATATTGTTAATTAGCTTGATTTCATTGTGTGACAGTCAGAGTGTGTGCTGCAGGGCTGCAGCAGCTGCTATGTGTCTGTGTGTATGCTGTGCACAGACCAGGCCAGCTGCTGGCCAGCTATTAGCCTTAGCTAGCTACAATATAGGTTAGGTTAGGGATTAGGGGATAGGATTACTGTGTTATTGTGTAGTTAGTACTGTAGTACTGCAGTCAGTGCTAGTAGTTGTTAGAGTAGTAGTACTACTGTGTTAGCTTTCTACAGAACTGCTGTGCTGTGAGCAGTGCCAGTGTGACAGTTAGTGTGCACTACTGTCTTCTCCTTTGCTGTCTGACTGTCACTTGGCACGTGGCACTTGACACGTGTCACGTGGTACTTGGCAAGTGACACATGCCAAATGCCAATAGCCACGTGCCACGTCCGGCATGCTCCTGGCGGACGTTACACCTGCTGCTGCTGCATTGCCCTGCTTCTGCTGCCTGTGCAGCTCCCACCGCCAGGCCAGGGTGCCACAGGCCACCTATATTTAACCCAAAACACAATTGCTGCATAATTTTTTGGAGGTGTCTGGGGTGAAAACTGTCATGTCCCAGTTGTGCGGTTGGACTTTGGACACAATGTGGGCTGCACGACCGCTGTCTGGAACCTAGTCCTGATGTTAATAGACAGCCATTTTTTTGGGGGGGGGGGGGGGATGATTTTAAATCCCCATATCATCAATTAGTGTTTCCCTTTAAAAATAATGATGCTACATGCCTCATTTACCTTAAAAAACTTTTTTAAAGCAATTTAAAGGCCACTTCCAGTTTTTCTATCCAGATATCCGAATCCGGCTGGATACTGATATCTGATTCGGACTGGAAAATTTTGAACTCGGATATCCGACCCGGATAGGATATCTGGGTATCCGGATCCGAATCGGATTTTGAAAAGGGGTATCCGAGCATCCCTGCTAGAGCGCCGTACACCGCCGTATAATCAGGCTAATGGTTATCCATACACAGTACAATAAAAGTGTTCGATTTTCACGTGTTTTTTACCAAAATTATCGATTCGAATGAAAGTTGAAAAGAATCTTTTTTTTCGATCAAGAAAAACAAATGATTATGGAGATGTTGGAAAAATCGTTATATTTGATCGAAAGGGAATTATCAAACTAAATTATCTAATCGAAAAAAAAATGAAAAATTGTACCATGTATGGGCACCTTAAGGGTGCCCAGTAACGGTACAATATTTTCCTCAGATGGGACAATACGATCAGATGTTTATGATGGAATTGTACAGAAAACCACGCAGTATATGGAGGAAATCGACGTGAAGGGATTCTATGGTTGGTTGGGATACAGAATATTGTTGATCGGAATGTTGGATTTTACGATCGTATCTGAAGAGAGAAAGTGCCCTAATTAACCCATTTATGGGAACAATCGATAACTACCTTCAGATGACGTACAATCCCGCAAATCCGATCGAATGATCACATCTGAGAAAAATATTGTACCGTTAAAGCATTTTTTTTTTATTCAAGAACTATAGTCCGTTTTTCTGATAGATTGTAACTTTTGAAACCTTGTTTGTGCGGCGACAAGGATGCAGCATCCATTCCCGACATCTCGGAATGTTCGCACAGAGAACAGGAATCTGCAGAAGACGCGGATGACGGATGGCAAACCTGCCGAGTTATAAGCGGAATCAGAATTTATTTTGCCAAGTATATCTCAAGTTTTACCCGGAATTATTTTTGGCACATAAAGAGAACCGCCCGTATTCCGCATTGCCCTGCTCTGTGGTTAGACTCCTGTCAGGATGGGCACCGTGTAACCCTTCCCAGCCTCCCCCGGCGACCGCAGCGTGCTGCTATTATCATGTGAGCCCCCCGGTGGTGCTTTGTTCCTGCCACATTGTGACAGTGCAGATTGAGGCCCGGGCTTTGTGCCCGCGAGCGGAAGAGGCAGCCGCCGCTCACGCTGGTACATTCTGTCTGTTTATACGATGACATCACAGCTCTCTGCGTTCTGTGACATTCTGCAGAATCACACCAGAGACCTCGCTCTGTATCATGTGCAGATAGTCTCTTCAGCAGGGGGAGCAGGAGCAGCTCCATGTATCATGTGCAGATAGTCTCTTCAGCAGGGGGGAGCAGGAGCAGCAGAGCAGGAGCAGCTCCATGTATCATGTGCAGATAGTCTCTTCAGCAGGGGGAAGCAGGAGCAGCAGAGCAGGAGCAGCTCCATGTATCATGTGCAGATAGTCTCTTCAGCAGGGGGGAGCAGGAGCAGCAGAGCAGGAGCAGCTCCATGTATCATGTGCAGATAGTCTCTAGAGTGGGGCCGAACCTCCGATTTTAGGTTCGCAAACCGGGTTCGCAAACTTCCGTGTAAGGTTCGGTTCGCGTAAAAGTTCGCGAACTGCAATAGACTTCAATGGGGATGCGAACTTTGAAAAAAAAAAAATTATGCTGGCCACAAAAGTGATGGAAAAGATGTTTCAAGGGGTCTAACACCTGGAGGGGGGCATGGCGGAGTGGGATACATGCCAAAAATTCCCGGGAAAAATCTGGATTTGACGCAAAGCAGCGTTTTAAGGGCAGAAATCACATTGAATGCTAAATGACAGGCCTAAAGTGCTTTAAAACATCTTGCATGTGTATACATCAATCAGGTAGTGTAATTAAGGTACTGCTTCACACTGACACACCAAACTCACCGTGTAACGCACCGCAAACAGCTGTTTGTGTAGTGACGGCCGTGCTAGACTGGTGCGCACCATGGCGAGAACAGGTATGCAGTGGCGGGTTCACTGAACAGAACAGGTATGCAGTGGCGGGTTCACTGAACAGAACAGGTATGCAGTGGCGGGTTCACTGAACAGAACAGGTATGCAGTGGCGGGTTCACTGAACAGAACAGGTATACAGTGGCGGGTTCACAGAACAGGTATGCAGTGGAAGGTTCACTGAACAGGTATACAGTGGCGGGTTCACTGAACACAACAGGTATGCAGTGGCGGGTTCACTGAACAGGAATACAGTGGCGGGTTCACTGAACAGAACAGGTATGCAGTGGCGGGTTCACTGAACAGGAATACAGTGGCGGGTTCACTGAACAGAACAGGTATGCAGTGGCAGGTTCACTGAACAGGTATGCAGTGGTGGGTTCACTGAACAGGTATGCAGTGGTGGGTTCACTGAACAGGTATGCAGTGGTGGGTTCACAGTACAGGTATGCAGTGGTGGGTTCACAGAACAGGTATGCAGTGGTGGGTTCACAGTACAGGTATGCAGTGGTGGGTTCACAGAACAGGTATGCAGTGGCAGGTTCACTGAACAGGTATGCAGTGGTGGGTTCACTGAACAGGTATGCAGTTGTGGGTTCACAGTACAGGTATGCAGTGGTGGGTTCACAGAACAGGTATGCAGTGGCAGGTTCACTGAACAGGTATGCAGTGGTGGGTTCACAGTACAGGTATGCAGTGGTGGGTTCACAGAACAGGTATGCAGTGGCAGGTTCACTGAACAGGTATGCAGTGGTGGGTTCACTGAACAGGTATGCAGTGGTGGGTTCACTGAACAGGTATGCAGTGGTGGGTTCACAGTACAGGTATGCAGTGGTGGGTTCACCGTACAGGTATGCAACAGAACAGGTATGCAGCCAGGAACAAGATAAGCCTAACTAATCTTTCCCTATGAGAGACAGTCTGCAGCAGCTCGCCCTACTCTCACTAACGCAGGCACACGAGTGAGCCTAATGGCCGCCGCTGCCTGCCTTATATAAGGGGGGTGGGGCTCCAGGGGCTAGTGTAGCCTAATTGGCTACACTGGGCCTGCTGACTGTGATGTAGAGGGTCAAAGTTGACCCTCATGGTGCATTATGGGGCGAACCGAACTTCCGCAAAAGTTCGCCTGCGGGACGCGAACGCGAACCACTGAAGTTCGCATGGAACCGTTCGCAGGCGAACCGTTCGGCCCAACTCTAATAGTCTCTTCAGCAGGGGAGAGCAGGAGCAGCAGAGCAGCAGCAGCTCCATGTATCGTGTGCAGAAAGTCCCTTCAGCAGGGAAGAGCAGGAGCAGCAGAGCAGGAGCAGCTCCATGTATCGTGTGCAGAAAGTCCCTTCAGCAGGAGAGAGCAGGAGCAGCAGAGCAGGAGCAGCTCCATGTATTGTGTGCAGATAATCCCTTCAGCAGGGGAGAGCAGGAGCAGCAGAGCAGGAGCAGCATGTATTGTGTGCAGATAGTCCCTTCAGTGGGGGGAGCAGGAGCAGCAGAGCAGGAGCAGCAGAGCAGGAGCAGCTCCATGTATCGTGTGCAGATAGTCCCTTCAGCAGGGGAGAGCAGGAGCAGCAGAGCAGGAGCAGCATGTATTGTGTGCACATAGTCTCTTCAGCAGGGGGGAGCAGGAGCAGCAGAGCAGGAGCAGCGCCATGTATCGTGTGCAGATAGTCCCTTCAGCAGGGGAGAGCAGGAGCAGCAGAGCAGGAGCAGCATGTATCATGTGCAGATAGTGCCTCCAGCAGGGGAGAGCAGGAGCAGCAGAGCAGGAGCAGCTCCATGTATCGTGTGCAGATAGCCCCTTCAGCAGGAGCAGCAGAGCAGGAGCAGCTCCATGCATCATGTGCAGAAAGTCCCTTCAGCAGGGGAGAGCAGGAGCAGCAGAGCAGGAGCAGCTCCATGTATCATGTGCAGAAAGTCCCTTCAGCAGGGGAGAGCAGCAGAGCAGGAGCAGCTCCATGCATCATGTGCAGAAAGTCTCTTCAGCAGGGTAGAGCAGGAGCAGCAGAGCAGGAGCAACTCCATGTATCGTGTGCAGATAGTCTCTTCAGCAGGGGAGAGCAGGAGCAGCAGAGCAGGAGCAGCTCCATGTATCGTGTGCAGATAGCCCCTTCAGCAGGGGGGAGCAGGAGCAGCAGAGCAGGAGCAGCTCCATGCATCATGTGCAGAAAGTCCCTTCAGCAGGGGAGAGCAGGAGCAGCAGAGCAGGAGCAGCTCCATGTATTGTGTGCAGAAAGTCCCTTCAGCAGGGGGGAGCAGGAGCAGCAGAGCAGGAGCAGCTCCATGCATCATGTGCAGAAAGTCCCTTCAGCAGGGGAGAGTAGGCCATCACCAGCAGAACAGGAATGCCGCCATGTTTCCAGTATGAGGGAATTATGGGTAGGAAGGCAATGGCTGCCTCCATGTTGGCTCAGGACAGTGATATGAATCCACAGCGCTACCTCCATATTCCAATAAAGGGTTTATAATCTGAGAATACAATCGCATTATCTTTCCAGAAAAAGGAGAAGATTACGCTACGTGTGACGTCCTGTAAGAGAATTATGAAATAGAAGGGGGCAGCCATGATTGCATTGCATTGACTTTAATTAGCCTAGCGCTTTAGCCTAGCACGGCTAAAAGCGCTGTCATGGGCCACAGCCATTTCAGTTTCCAAAAAACTAAAATCTTTGAACTATTGACCTTTTTTTATCTATCCCCTGCACGCAGAAGCTGTTCTCTGCCAGGAAAGTGTTTTATGGCTGTAATTCTTTACTAGCAGAGGTTACCCTATAGTCCGCCTGGGTGCCAACTGGAGAGAAACTATCAGTTGCATAGCTGAATATTAACTCTTTCAGGGGCCCAGACACAGTATAAGCGCTTTTCTGAGAGCTTTGCGATTGATTAGTGCTTTTTAAAAATTTCTCCCATTCACTTTCATTAAAATTCCAGTAAAAATCGCCGCGATCGCTCAAATGCATACATGAAAAATCGCTGCGATTTTTACACAGTGAATGGGAGAAATTTTTAAAAAGCGCAAATCAATCGCAAAGCGCTCAGAAAAGCGCTGATAGTGTTTCTGGGCCCTCAGGCAGAGAAAGAAGAAAAGGAACACAGCCTAGTTATTTGTATGCCTGGCACTGTACAGACACATGACTGTCTCATCATGTCACATGTCACCTGTGCTTGCAGGTTTCCAGGCTTGGAGCATGATGGACAGGCTATGGGAGAGAGTTACAAAGGAGAGGTGACACTCTAGAGAAGTCCTGCATAGGAGAGTGCGATGAGGTGACCAAGCTAGCGGACATGAAATTGATGAGTGATATTTTCACCAGTTAATCTCAAATTTGATGAAAATCTTGCAAAACTGCCAGCGAGGATTTTGCTCATCCCTACAAAAGAGATAACAGGAGAGCGAAGGGGCGGCGATCTCGCTTTGAATTGGCATCTGCATGGGGATGGATTATAACAATAACTTGTCTATATACCTTATCTAAAGTTTAGATAGTTTAAACAGCAAATCTGGCTGCATACCGCTTAATTCGTTTATCATAATTTATTCCTGTGATACAATGAGGGCAGCCATGTTCTGTTACACACAGGCAAGCTGATTGCATTTTCAGCCCTCAGCCTGTGAAAAATTCACTCCCCTCTCCCTCTGAAATCTCTGGCTAGTAACCTCCTCCTCCTTCTGCCTAGACTGAGCTCCCATAAGCCCTTGCTACATGGGTCTGAGTGCCTTGGCGTTTTGGAGAAGCTGTGGGCGTGGCTTGTTTAGTTTATAGGGAATTAGAGTATTAAAACAAAAACAAAAAAGTATTTGGCAAACTATATGAAAGGAACACAATTTTGCAATAAATAAAAGTTCATCTCGGATCCACTTTAAAGAAGAACAGTAGCAAAAAGGAGGAAAAATAAATCACTACATTGCAAAGCAAGAAGTTAAAAACGAGAAGAGAGATGAGGAAATGATTGATATTCACCATGTAACTTGCTCATGTTGTTTGATCCACATCAGCCTGCAGGTTATCATTTTTACTGCTGGCAGACAGGAAAAAACTAGACAGCACCAACTGCCAATATCTATAACCACACCCCTAACAATGCAATAGGCTAAAAGGTTGTTGTTTTATGGATATACATATGCATAGAGGGAGAAACTGGTTGCTTGGCAGTTGGAAACATTATTTCCCACAATGCAACAAGGTTCATAGACAGGAAACTGTCTGTGCCTAGGTCTTGACATCACACTGTGGGAGGGGTTTCACCACAATATCAGCCATACAGAGCCCCTGATGATCCATTTGAGAAAATGTAAAGACTTCTCATGGGAAAGGGCGTATCAGCTACTGATTGGGAAGAAGTTCAATCCTGTAATAAGAGTTTTTCAGTCACTAATACATTTGTCCCAAAGTTACAGACGCTTCTATTTCTAATTGATTGTGGAATTAAAGGAAGATTAAATGTGTGGAGGGAACATTATAAATACAGAGGAACACAGACAAGATATTTCAGCAAATGGAATCGTTTATACAGACGTCGGCCTGTCATAGATCTCCGACAAACACAGATTCTCTGAGACAAATAAATGTTCACTCGTATATTCTAATTACTGTCTCATTGCCAAGAGAGTTGGGATGCTGAGTGCATAAAACAAAAGGTGGGGATTTGCAAGATATTTAAACCCCTATTTAATTGAAAACATCACATTATCATATCCCTGGCTGTCCTCAGAGGAGCTCACACTCTAATCCCTACCATAGTCATAGTCTAATGTCCTACCATATTATTATTATGTATTTATATAGCACTGACATCTTCTGCAGCACATTACAGAGTACATAGTCATGTCACTGACTGTCCTCAGAGGAGCTCACACTCTAATCCCTACCATAGTCATAGTCTAATGTCCTACCATATTATTGTTATGTATTTATATAGCACTGACATCTTCTGCAGCACATTACAGAGTACATAGTCATGTCACTGACTGTCCTCAGAGGAGCTCACACTCTAATCCTACCATAGTCATAGTCTAATGTCCTACCATATTATTGTTATGTATTTATATAGCACTGACATCTTCTGCAGCACATTACAGAGTACATAGTCATGTCACTGACTGTCCTCAGAGGAGCTCACACTCTAATCCTACCATAGTCATAGTCTAATGTCCTACCATATTATTATTATGTATTTATATAGCACTGACATCTTCTGCAGCACATTACAGAGTACATAGTCATGTCACTTACTGTCCCTCAGGGGAGCTCACAATCTAATCCCACCATAGTCATAGTGTAATGTCCTGCCATATTATTATTATGTATTTATATAGCACTGACATCTTCTGCAGCACATTACAGAGTACATAGTCATGTCACTAACTGTCCCTCAGAGGGGCTCACACTCTAATCCTACCATAGTCATAGTCTAATGTCCTACCAAATTATTATTATGTATTTATATAGCACTGACATCTCCTGCAGCACATTACAGAGTACATAGTCATGTCACTGACTGTCCTCAGAGGGGCTCACACTCTAATCCTACCATAGTCATAATCTAATGTCCTACCATACAATTATTATGTATTTATATAGCACTGACATCTTCTGCAGCACATTACAGAGTACATAGTCATGTCACTGACTGTCCTCAGAGGGGCTCACAATCTAATCCTGTCATAGTCTAATGTCCTACCATATTATTATTATGTATTTATATAGCACTGACATCTTCTGCAGCACATTACAGAGTACATAGTCATGTCACTGACTGTCCTCAGAGGAGCTCACACTCTAATCTTACCATAGTCATAGTCTTATGTACTACCATATTATTATTATGTATTTATATAGCACTGACATCTTCTGCAGCACATTACAAAGTACATAGTCATGTCACTGACTGTCCTCAGAGGAGCTCACACTCTAATCTTACCATAGTCATAGTCTTATGTACTACCATATTATTATTATGTATTTATATAGCACTGACATCTTCTGCAGCACTTTACAGAGTATGTAGTCATGTCACTGACTGTCCCCAGAGGAGCTCACAATCTAATCCTACCATAGTCATAGTCTAATGTCCTACCATATTATTATTATGTATTTATATAGCTCTGACATCTTCTGCAGTACATTACAGAGTACATAGTCATGTCACTGACTGTCCTCAGAGGAGCTCACACTCTAATCTTACCATAGTCATAGTCTTATGTACTACCATATTATTATTATGTATTTAAATAGCACTGACATCTTCTGCAGCACATTACAGAGTACATAGTCATGTCACTGACTGTCCTCAGAGGAGCTCACACTCTAATCTTACCATAGTCATAGTCTTATGTACTACCATATTATTATTATGTATTTATATAGCACTGACATCTTCTGCAGCACTTTACAGAGTATGTAGTCATGTCACTGACTGTCCCCAGAGGAGCTCACAATCTAATCCTACCATAGTCATAGTCTAATGTCCTGCCATATTATTATTATGTATTTATATAGCTCTGACATCTTCTGCAGTACATTACAGAGTACATAGTCATGTCACTAACTGTCCCTCAGAGGGGCTCACACTCTAATCCTACCATAGTCATAGTCTAATGTCCTACCAAATTATTATTATGTATTTATATAGCACTGACATCTCCTGCAGCACATTACAGAGTACATAGTCATGTCACTGACTGTCCTCAGAGGGGCTCACACTCTAATCCTACCATAGTCATAATCTAATGTCCTACCATACAATTATTATGTATTTATATAGCACTGACATCTTCTGCAGCACATTACAGAGTACATAGTCATGTCACTGACTGTCCTCAGAGGGGCTCACAATCTAATCCTGTCATAGTCTAATGTCCTACCATATTATTATTATGTATTTATATAGCACTGACATCTTCTGCAGCACATTACAGAGTACATAGTCATGTCACTGACTGTCCTCAGAGGAGCTCACACTCTAATCTTACCATAGTCATAGTCTTATGTACTACCATATTATTATTATGTATTTATATAGCACTGACATCTTCTGCAGCACATTACAGAGTACATAGTCATGTCACTGACTGTCCTCAGAGGAGCTCACACTCTAATCTTACCATAGTCATAGTCTTATGTACTACCATATTATTATTATGTATTTATATAGCACTGACATCTTCTGCAGCACTTTACAGAGTATGTAGTCATGTCACTGACTGTCCCCAGAGGAGCTCACAATCTAATCCTACCATAGTCATAGTCTAATGTCCTACCATATTATTATTATGTATTTATATAGCTCTGACATCTTCTGCAGTACATTACAGAGTACATAGTCATGTCACTGACTGTCCTCAGAGGAGCTCACAATCTAATCCTACCATAGTCATAGTCTAATGTCCTACCATATTATTATTATGTATATAGCACTGACATCTTCTGCAGCACATTACAGAGTACGTAGTCATGTCACTGACTGTCCTCAGAGGGGCTCACACTCTAATCCTACCATAGCCATAGCCTAATGTCTTACCATATTATTATTATGTATTTATATAGCACTGACATCTTCTGCAGCACATTACAGAGTACATAGTCATGTCACTGACTGTCCTCAGAGGAGCTCACAATCTAATCCTACCATAGTCATAGTCTAATGTCCTACCATATTATTATTATGTATTTATATTGCACTGACATCTTCTGCAGCACTTTACAGAGTACATAGTCATTTCACTGACTGTCCTCAGAGGAGCTCACAATCTAATCCTACCATAGTCATAGTCTAATGTCCTACCATATTATTATTATGTATATAGCACTGACATCTCCTGCAGCACATTACAGAGTACATAGTCATGTCACTGACTGTCCTCAGAGGGGCTCACACTCTAATCCTACCATAGCCATAGCCTAATGTCTTACCATATTATTATTATGTATTTATATAGCACTGACATCTTCTGCAGCACATTACAGAGTACATAGTTATGTCACTGACTGTCCTCAGAGGAGCTCACAATCTATTCCTACCATAGTCATAGTGTAATGTCCTACCATATTATTATTCTGTATTTATATAGCACTGACATCTCCTGCAGCACATTACAGAGTACATAGTCATGTCACTGACTGTCCTCAGAGGAGCTCACAGTCTAATCCTACCATAGTCATAGTGTAATGTCCTACCATATTATTATTATGTATTTATATAGCACTGACATCTCCTGCAGCACTGTACAGAGTACATAGTCATGTCACTGACTGTCCTCAGAGGAGCTCACACTCTAATCCTACCATAGTCATAGTGTAATGTCCTACCATATTATTATTATGTATTTATATAGCACTGACATCTTCTGCAGCACATTACAGAGTACATAGTCATGTCACTGACTGTCCTCAGAGGAGCTCACACTCTAATCCTACCATAGCCTAATGTCCTACCATATTATTATTATGTATTTATATAGCACTGACATCTTCTGCAGCACATTACAGAGTACATAGTCATGTCACTGACTGTCCTCAGAGGAGCTCACAGTCTAATCCTACCATAGTCATAGTGTAATGTCCTACCATATTATTATTATGTATTTATATAGCACTGACATCTCCTGCAGCACTGTACAGAGTACATAGTCATGTCACTGACTGTCCTCAGAGGAGCTCACACTCTAATCCTACCATAGTCATAGTGTAATGTCCTACCATATTATTATTATGTATTTATATAGCACTGACATCTCCTGCAGCACATTACAGAGTACATAGTCATGTCACTGACTGTCCTCAGAGGAGCTCACACTCTAATCCTACCATAGCCTAATGCCCTACCATATTATTATTATGTATTTATATAGCGCTGACATCTCCTGCAGCACATTACAGAGTACATAGTCATGTCACTGACTGTCCTCAGAGGAGCTCACACTCTAATCCTACCATAGTCATAGTGTAATGTCCTACCATATTATTATTATGTATTTATATAGCACTGACATCTCCTGCAGCACATTACAGAGTACATAGTCATGTCACTGACTGTCCTCAGAGGAGCTCACACTCTAATCCTACCATAGCCTAATGCCCTACCATATTATTATTATGTATTTATATAGCGCTGACATCTCCTGCAGCACATTACAGAGTACATAGTCATGTCACTGACTGTCCTCAGAGGAGCTCACACTCTAATCCTACCATAGTCATAGTCTAATGTCCTACCATATTATTATTATGTATTTATATAGCACTGACATCTTCTGCAGCACTGTGCAGAGTACATAGCCATGTCACTGACTGTCCTCAGAGGAGCTCACACTCTAATCCTACCATAGCCTAATGCCCTACCATATTATTATTATGTATTTATATAGCACTGACATCTTCTGCAGCACATTACAGAGTACATAGTCATGTCACTGACTGTCCTCAGAGGAGCTCACACTATAATCCTACCATAGTCATAGCCTAATGTCCTACCATATTATTATTATGTATTTATATAGCACTGACATCTCCTGCAGCACATTACAGAGTGCATAGTCATGTCACTGACTGTCCTCAGAGGAGCTCACACTCTAATCCTACCATAGTCATAGCCTAATGCCCTACCATATTATTATTATGTATTTATATAGCACTGACATCTTCTGCAGCACATTACAGAGTACATAGCCATGTCACTGACTGTCGTCAGAGGAGCTCACACTCTAATCCTGTCATAGTCTAATGTCCTACCATATTATTATTATGTATTTATATAGCACTGACATCTTCTGCAGCACATTACAGAGTACATAGTCATGTCACTGACTGTCTTCAGAGGAGCTCACACTCTAATCTTACCATAGTCATAGTCTTATGTACTACCATATTATTATTATGTATTTATATAGCACTGACATCTTCTGCAGCACATTACAGAGTACATAGTCATGTCACTGACTGTCCTCAGAGGAGCTCACACTCTAATCTTACCATAGTCATAGTCTTATGTACTACCATATTATTATTATGTATTTATATAGCACTGACATCTTCTGCAGCACTTTACAGAGTATGTAGTCATGTCACTGACTGTCCCCAGAGGAGCTCACAATCTAATCCTACCATAGTCATAGTCTAATGTCCTACCATATTATTATTATGTATTTATATAGCTCTGACATCTTCTGCAGTACATTACAGAGTACATAGTCATGTCACTGACTGTCCTCAGAGGAGCTCACAATCTAATCCTACCATAGTCATAGTCTAATGTCCTACCATATTATTATAATGTATATAGCACTGACATCTTCTGCAGCACATTACAGAGTACGTAGTCATGTCACTGACTGTCCTCAGAGGGGCTCACACTCTAATCCTACCATAGCCATAGCCTAATGTCCTACCATATTATTATTATGTATTTATATAGCACTGACATCTTCTGCAGCACATTACAGAGTACATAGTCATGTCACTGACTGTCCTCAGAGGAGCTCACAATCTAATCCTACCATAGTCATAGTCTAATGTCCTACCATATTATTATTATGTATTTATATTGCACTGACATCTTCTGCAGCACTTTACAGAGTACATAGTCATTTCACTGACTGTCCTCAGAGGAGCTCACAATCTAATCCTACCATAGTCATAGTCTAATGTCCTACCATATTATTATTATGTATATAGCACTGACATCTCCTGCAGCACATTACAGAGTACATAGTCATGTCACTGACTGTCCTCAGAGGGGCTCACACTCTAATCCTACCATAGCCATAGCCTAATGTCTTACCATATTATTATTATGTATTTATATAGCACTGACATCTTCTGCAGCACATTACAGAGTACATAGTTATGTCACTGACTGTCCTCAGAGGAGCTCACAATCTATTCCTACCATAGTCATAGTGTAATGTCCTACCATATTATTATTCTGTATTTATATAGCACTGACATCTCCTGCAGCACATTACAGAGTACATAGTCATGTCACTGACTGTCCTCAGAGGAGCTCACACTCTAATCCTACCATAGCCTAATGTCCTACCATATTATTATTATGTATTTATATAGCACTGACATCTTCTGCAGCACATTACAGAGTACATAGTCATGTCACTGACTGTCCTCAGAGGAGCTCACAGTCTAATCCTACCATAGTCATAGTGTAATGTCCTACCATATTATTATTATGTATTTATATAGCACTGACATCTCCTGCAGCACTGTACAGAGTACATAGTCATGTCACTGACTGTCCTCAGAGGAGCTCACACTCTAATCCTACCATAGTCATAGTGTAATGTCCTACCATATTATTATTATGTATTTATATAGCACTGACATCTCCTGCAGCACATTACAGAGTACATAGTCATGTCACTGACTGTCCTCAGAGGAGCTCACACTCTAATCCTACCATAGCCTAATGCCCTACCATATTATTATTATGTATTTATATAGCGCTGACATCTCCTGCAGCACATTACAGAGTTTATAGTCATGTCACTGACTGTCCTCAGAGGAGCTCACACTCTAATCCTACCATAGTCATAGTGTAATGTCCTACCATATTATTATTATGTATTTATATAGCACTGACATCTCCTGCAGCACATTACAGAGTACATAGTCATGTCACTGACTGTCCTCAGAGGAGCTCACACTCTAATCCTACCATAGCCTAATGCCCTACCATATTATTATTATTATGTATTTATATAGCGCTGACATCTCCTGCAGCACATTACAGAGTACATAGTCATGTCACTGACTGTCCTCAGAGGAGCTCACACTCTAATCCTACCATAGTCATAGTCTAATGTCCTACCATATTATTATTATGTATTTATATAGCACTGACATCTTCTGCAGCACTGTGCAGAGTACATAGCCATGTCACTGACTGTCCTCAGAGGAGCTCACACTCTAATCCTACCATAGCCTAATGCCCTACCATATTATTATTATGTATTTATATAGCACTGACATCTTCTGCAGCACATTACAGAGTACATAGTCATGTCACTGACTGTCCTCAGAGGAGCTCACACTCTAATCCTACCATAGTCATAGCCTAATGTCCTACCATATTATTATTATGTATTTATATAGCACTGACATCTTCTGCAGCACATTACAGAGTACATAGTCATGTCACTGACTGTCCTCAGAGGAGCTCACACTCTAATCCTACCATAGTCATAGCCTAATGTCCTACCATATTATTATTATGTATTTATATAGCACTGACATCTTCTGCAGCACATTACAGAGTACATAGTCATGTCACTGATTGTCCTCAGAGGAGCTCACACTCTAATCCTACCATAGTCATAGCCTAATGTCCTACCATATTATTATTATGTATTTATATAGCACTGACATCTTCTGCAGCACATTAGAGTACATAGTCATGTCACTGACTGTCCTCAGAGGAGCTCACAATCTAATCCTACCATAGTCATAGTCTAATGTCCTACCATATTATTATTATGTATTTATATAGCACTGACACCTTCTGCAGCACATTACAGAGTACATAGTCATGTCACTGACTGTCCCTCAGAGGAGCTCACACTCTAATCCTACCATAGCCTAATGTCCTACCATATTATTATATGTATTTATATAGCACTGACATCTTCTGCAGCACATTACAGAGTACATAGTCATGTCACTGATTGTCCTCAGAGGAGCTCACACTCTAATCCTACCATAGTCATAGCCTAATGTCCTACCATATTATTATTATGTATTTATATAGCACTGACATCTTCTGCAGCACATTAGAGTACATAGTCATGTCACTGACTGTCCTCAGAGGGGCTCACAATCTAATCCTACCATAGTCATAGTGTAATGTCCTACCATATTATTATTATTATGTATTTATATAGCGCTGACATCTTCTGCAGCACATTACAGAGTACATAGTCATGTCACTGACTGTCCTCAGAGGAGCTCACAATCTAATCCTACCATAGTCATAGTCTAATGTCTTACCATATTATTATTATGTATTTATATAGCACTGACATCTTCTGCAGCACATTACAGAGTACATAGTCATGTCACTGACTGTCCTCAGAGGAGCTCACACTCTAATCCTACCATAGTCATAGTCTAATGTCCTACCATATTATTATTATGTATTTTATTTGTAGCAGTGACATTATTGCAGCACCCCTGACATTCACAGACGTCAGAGGCAGGCCTGTTCGTGCAGTGTGGCCGCACATCACTGACATTGGGGGTCTTTTTGTTGTGCTCAGCCGCCTCCCCCCTCACTCCAGCTGATACACGTGCCTCACACCCAGCACAGTGACAGCAGCCTATGGGCGTGGCCTGCCATTTATCATTCACAATAGAGAGCAGGCAGTAGCGTCACCGCGCAGGTGCACTGGCCTCAGCGAGTTCTCGGCCCGTCTCGCTAGCAACCAGTCCGCGCATGCGCACAGAGGCCGGCCTCAGCCCAGAGCGGCGTCCTGCGCCTGCGCAATGGCGGCCTCCCCGGCCAGCAGCAGTTATCCGCGCCTGCGCAGTGGCGTCGCGGCTGGTTCCCAGGCTGAGCCTTCCCCGCGCAGGCGCAGAGCGTTCCCGGGCAACCGACGGCTGCTGTCAGCGTCCGCCGCACCGAGGAGGCCCCGGGGGGCGGGAGCAGCGCGGAGAGGTCGGCCCGGTGACATGGCTGGGTGACGGCGGAGACCCCGGGACAGGTGAGGCCTGAGGGAGGGGAGCACTGTGACGGGGGGTGCTGTCACTACGGGGGGACTCCAGACACGCAGGGAGGGGGGGCTATTATCACCGTTGGAGGGGGGAAGGGGGTGTATATAACGTGTGTATGGGGGGGGGGGGGGGGGGGCGGTGCAGAGCCTCTCTGTATAATATATGTGTGTGTGTATAATGCTGGGCCTGCTATAGTGACAGGTGATATATAGTGTAATGCTCGTCTATTCCTCACAGGGCCTGTTATCCTGTGTACAGTGTGTATATATAATATGCTTTGTCCAAATACAATACCCTTATATACAAACATATAATACTGCAAGACAAGGGGGTGATGTGCTGTCACTGATATATATACATACACCTTACAGGCCCTGTCATGTGTATGAAAGTATAATGCATGGGGGCTATAGGCTCTCTAATCACAACTGTATCGTAATATGATATATATGCTCTATATATAGAGACTGGTGTCTTTATATAATAGTGAACCATATCTATCTATCTATCTATCTATATATATATATATATATATATATATATATATATATTATTCTCCTCCAAACAACATATTGACAAACATACTGTTTTACATGTCAACGATGTCGGGTCCTTAATATAGTGATATGATTACATCATTATATCCTACCATAGTTATACACTCCTCTCAGGGCGTGTGTGTGTGTGTGTGTGTGTGTGTGTGTGTATATCAGCAAAAACATGGTATACAGAGGCGCCAGAGTAGAGTAAAACGTTTTAAAAACCGCTTAAAAGGAGAGGGGGGTGTTCAGGTGGATTCACCTCCCTCTTACAAAAAAAAAGAAAACTCACTTGAGTCTCAATAAAACAGAATTGTCAAATAATTTATTCAACTCCACAAATGCAACGAGTTTCGCGGGCGTGACCCCGCTTCCTCAGGCAAAAATGGGAGCACAACTCAGTGGGTCAAGCTGTAGGTTTGTGCGCCTCTGTGCTCCCCACCTGCATTTAAAGTGGTTGCCTATAGGTAACCCGTGTTTGTGAGTATACATTTATACATAAAATTGTATTGAACTCTTCATTTTACCTGACAATACTGCACCATATTGGGCTCTCGATTCTCTTCTTGTTTTTAAGCATACGTGTGTGTGTATATGTAAGTGTAATGTATTGGGTCTATAATCTCTATACACCTCTGTATCATCAGTATATGTATGTAGGCAGGCTCATATATAGTGACAGGTGTCATAGTACAATAGTGACTGTGTGTATGTATGTATGTATATGTGCATGTATGTGTATATATTAGACCTGTGATCAGTCATTCTCGCTGTGTGATCACTGGCAATATATAGTATTAATTTATTCATCACTGGGTATGCCATTTTGTATACGGCGTTAATATATTTCTGTATATACGTAATCCCACTATATATGTCAGCAGTGTGAAGCAATTGGGCATAATCGGGGACATATTAACACATTATATAATAATAATGTATTCTTCAAATGACATAATATCTAGACATTGGTACATCGTTTAGAAGTGTTTGACAAGCTAATAAATTACAGGGGCAAACTGTCCGAATAGTAACAAAACCTACCACATTTTGCAAGACACAAAAGCCTTGCAAGCTTACAGGCTAGGTTCACAGTGGGGGGTCCCTGTAACCACAGGAGCAGGAAATCGGCGAAACAGGTTATCCGAGCATCTTTTAGCATAGAGTGTAACATAAGTCATTGAAAAGAATGCTTCACTGCCAACGCTCTTTTACGATAGCGCAGTGTGTTGGGGTGCCGTATGCCGTTATACTGCACCTGCTAAACTGTGGATAATAAAATGGAAATGCATAGCATAGGGATAGCCAAATCTCAGAGTTGGGTTGCTGCAACTCATGGAAACTTAAAATACACTTGAAGCCAGAGGATATGGCGGCTGCTATCTTTATTTCCTGTTAAACAATACCAGTTGCCTGGCAGTCCTGCTGATCTCTTTGGCTGCAGAGGTGTCTGAATCACACACCTGAAACAAGCATGCAGCTAATCCTGTATGACTTCAGTCAGAAACATCTGATCTGTATATTTGTTCAGGGTCTATTGCTGAAGGTGTCGATACATCTAGCAATTTGGCGGCCGATCGACCATCCAATGTGATTTCTATTAAGTTGGATGAAAATCGGTGCCGGCAGAAGAATGCCCAATCGACGATTCGACAAATTTTGGACCGAAATTGGTCAAATGTAATGATTGGACATGTTGGGAATGGGAAATGTTGGGCTGTCGTGGTCGATCGGGTGGATGGTGGTGATGTTTTACATTGCGAGTGGCAAAACCTTCCGCTGCTGTCCCTCTCAAATGTTATATGTACTCCCTGCTGCTCATGAATGAAAATGCTTTACCTGTCCGCTGTACTTCCGCGTTCGGGTCTACCGTGACCTTCGCCATATAGCATGTGGGGTGCATGTGTGACTTTACACATGTCCCATGTACTATAAGGCTGGCAGCCATGCTGGGCATCAGTGCTGAAGTACAGCAGACAGGTAAAGTATCTTAATGCACGGGCCCCAGGGGGGCACATAAAACATTTAGGGGGGTTACCTGGGGGCTGTGAGGCGGCGTCATATGGCCGATCCCCCAAAAGATTTCATGCTGAAATTGATCGAGAATTGGCTAGCAGTGTATGGGCAGCCAGCAGATGTCTTTATAATCAGGTTTTATCAGAGAGAGATCTGTCTCTTGGTCCAAACTGCCCATACATGTGTATGAGAGGCAGAGGATCAGCAGGACAGCCGGGCAATCTGCACTGTTTAAAAGGAAATGCATGAGGCACCCTCTCAGTTCAGGAATCTGTGAAATCCGATGCTGAACTCTTGTCTTATCCACAGAGGTTGTTAGTGGAGTAGTTGCTAAATTTCCTGCAGGCCACTTTGCTGGACAGAGTGGCCACTAAAGGTTACCACTAGGGATGGCCCTGCTTAGATCTCATGAGGAAGCTCAGGATCAGTTTGATCAGCTGATAGATGTCTAAGGGCCCGCTCAGACTGCACGCGTTTCCAGCCGCGTTTTGGAAACGCGTGCGGGGGGGCCGACACGCAGGACATCAGACAGTGCATAGAGTGCACTGTCTGATGTTCACACTGCATGCGTTCCGGGCCTGTGCGGTCCGGGAACGCATGCTGCACGCAGATTTTACAAAAACACGCGGCTGTCCCATTTACTTTTCAGTGATGGGATCAGCCACGCAACGCATACGAACGCGGATGGCGTGCGTTCGTACGTGTTGCGTTCTGCATGCGTGGCCGTCCGCGTTTTGCAGTCTGAACGGGCCACCTTTTGTCTTATTACAAAACTATGATTGCTGTGTATACATAATTATGGTGTACATGTCAGTGATGCAGACTAATTGTCTTATTATTATAGAATATTAGCTTACATATGGTTTACACACATTGCACAGCTGTGCCCAGCTATATAACTAGCTATACACTGTATACATAATACTGCAAAGTCCCCAATATCTGGAGCTCAGGCTTCCAGAAGTCTCATCTAACCGGCGTAGAGGCGGCACACAATTGGCTTTGCTATTTCAAGCATGTATTGATAGTGGAGCAAACACTACATGTTACGAACCTTCACGGTTCTTCCTCAGGTGTACACCTGAGGAAGAACCGTGAAGGTTCGTAACATGTAGTGTTTGCTCCACTATCAATACATGCTTGAAATAGCAAAGCCAATTGTGTGCCGCCTCTTCACTGATATTGCACTTTGTCGCTCAGGGGGGTGACCTGAGTGAGGCGCAGCACCGGCATCGCAAGGGATATTTTTCCTGCGGAGGTTCCAGGACCGTGAAGTACCCACTTGAAGTCATCTAACCGGCGTGCCTGAGGGGAGAAATGGGGGCTGAACTTGTGCAATGTGCAGCGGAAGTTACTTACCGAGCCTCCAGGTGCGTCCATGTACGGGTCCAGGCATGTCATGTGACCCGCATCCGGGGCCGGGCACGGAGGATGCAGCAAAGCCGCTGGGAGCTACAGGAAGTAGAGGTGATGGGCCTGGAGGATTGGTAAGTTGCTTCTGCTGGACAGGGGTGTTCAATGGGATTTTCGGCCATTGCTCAAGCAATTGGCAAGCACATGTATCCGGCAAACCCCGCCTGTGCCAGATTCTGGGGGTCTTCTGTACTGCTTTATGTCAGTGATGAAGAATAAAGTACATGCGAGGCATATAGCCAGAAATAATGTATAATTAACAAGGTATTGACTATGGGATGTGTATACCACTCTAAAGGAAGGTCTATCTAGTTAGAATCACTATAGACACATTATTATGCCTAACCCTAACAGCATTGTCTGATGGGCACACTGTCCAGGGGAAGTCGGTGAACTTTATGGAGGAGAAAGCATTAAATCTACCGTGGACACACAGCGCAGATTAGTACTAGTGCGCACGGTCCCGTCAGTGTAGTGTGTGCTCCTAAGCGCCACGCAATGCGCTTGCAGCAATTACTGTAGTACTGGTCTCGCTAGTGCAGTACTGCGGTCACACTAAGCGCATCGCGCTGCACTTTAGCTGACAGGGCTGCATGCTGTGTGCTTGCGCTAATACTAATCTGAGTTGTGTCTCCGCATTAGATTTACTGCTTTTTCCTGCATTGAGGCCAGTGTGTGGTACACAGGGATGTCAGGCATAGATAAACGTATGCGCTGTCTCATCCAGTGTAGTTAGATGGGATCAGCGGTGCATCCGAGATCTGTATGTACTACCTAACACTTTCTGCACGCGCTAGTAGAGTCTTGTCCAACGCGGCCAGTCGGGGTTGAGAATCTAGTGTGTGTACAGCAATCCCCAATGTCTCTTGATGCGTTTGTGAACAATCTGCTCAGTGGATCTAATTTGCTGAGCGCCGGCCCCTCTGTCAATGATCTGTCGCCACCCACATAAGAGAATGCATTGTCAGCCGCGTCTCTGAACTGTCCTCTGATTGACCGATCTCTGCTAGGCTTAAGTCTGTGTGTGTGTATGTGTGATGCTTAGAGAAGGATTGGTGACAACAGATTTTGTTACGGATTGAGAGTGGACCAATCAGATGCTGCCGATCAGTTACTGCATACACAGTCCTGGCCAAAAGGTGTGAGAATGGCACAAATACTGCTTTTCACACAGTTTGCTGCTTAACCCCCCTGGCGGTTCATTTCTGTTAATTAAGTTTTCAAGAATTTTAGGCCTCCAATTCTTAAAGGGAATCAGAGACGTTGTGGGAAAGCTTTTATACATACCTGGGGCTTCCTCCAGCCCCATACGCACGGATCGCTCCCACGCCGCTGTCTTCCGCTGCCTGTATCCGCCGGTACCGGGTCTCGCCATTACCGCCAGTCGGCCGGCAGACGCGGCCAAGTGTCCGCATCACAGGGGCTCCCTCCATATACTTACGCGTGCGGCTGCATACTGCGCAGCCGCAAGCATAAGGGTATGGAGGGAGCCCCTGTGATGAGGACAATTGGCCGCGTTCGCCGGAAGTGACGGGACCCGGTACCGGTGATAGAGACAGTGGTGGATGGCGGTGTGGGAGCGATCCAGGCTTATGGGGCTGGAGGAAGCCCCAGGTATGTATAAAACAGTTTCCTATTTTTTTATTCAGCTTCCTCTCTGGTTCCCTTTAAGTTGTAACTCACCAAAATATGTCAGAATAAGGATCTTGTAGACATCCCGGTATGATAGATTAGAACACAAAATTGTTGAAATAATTACATTTATGAATAAACTTTAAAGAATAGTGAAATTGTACAAATAAGGCACCAGACTATAAGGTATGTACATATATACCTAATACACCTCCCGCGTGTGGTATTTGTTTTGAAACGGAATGGTACAAAGGGTGATATCACAATCAGGGCAGTAGAAGCGTGATTTATTTCTGACTTTTTTCCCTTTGCTATCAGTCTTGATAGTCAGAGAAAAGTCAGAATCCAGGCAGAGGTTAGTGCAGGCGGCTGGCAGAGAGTAGTCAAAATCCAGGCAGAGGTTAGTGCAGGCGGCTGGCAGAGAGTAGTCAAAATCCAGGCAGAGGTCCGTGCAGGCGGCAGGCACAGTGTAGTCAAAATCCAGGCAGAGGTCGGTGCAGGCGGCTGGCAGAGAGTAGTCAAAATCCAGGGAGAGATTGGTGCAGGCGGCTGGCAGAGAGTAGTCAAAATCCAGGGAGAGATTGGTGCAGGCGGCAGGCACAGAATAGTCAAAATCCAGGCAGAGGTCCGTGCAGGCGGCAGGCACAGTGTAGTCAAAATCCAGGGAGAGATTGGTGCAGGCGGCAGGCACAGAATAGTCAAAATCCAGGCAGAGGTCCGTGCAGGCGGCAGGCACAGTGTAGTCAAAATCCAGGGAGAGATTGGTGCAGGCGGCTGGCACAGAATAGTCAAAATCCAGGCAGAGAGGAGTCAAAATCCAGGTAGAGGTCGGTGAAGGCCGCACCACCGCTGATTGGCCACCAGGATCCAGGCAGAAGAGAGGAGATGGGGGGGCCGTCAATAGAAGCTTTGAGTCCCGCTGATCAACGCCGATTGTGCGCGGGACCCAGGTAATGCGCAGCAGTATCTATTGATTACCGCTCCGGACATATTTTTCTTACCAAGCTCATTTTAGGATTACCGCCAGGTAGATTAAGTGTACCTGAGAAGAAAATGTAGAAAGTTTAATACATGGAGCTTCCTCCAGCCCCCTCCACGCAGATCGCTCCCTCGCCATCCTCTGCCTTCTGGATGATACGGTAGATGCCCTGTTATTTTCGGCCAGTAGGTTCAGTCTGCCCGCACGCGCTCCCAGCCTGGGAGTGTTTTGCACCCGACTGGCTGAAGAGAACACGGCATCTACCGTATCATCCAGAAAGTGGAGGACGGCAAGGGAGCGATCTGCGTGGAGGGGGCTGGAGGAAGCTCCAGGTATATATATATTTAATGCATAAAACTTTCTACATTTTTATCTCGGGCACACTTTAACCTCCCTAGCGGTAATCCCAATCTGAGTTCGGAGTTCGTCTCAGGTTTTTTTTTGTGTGTTTAGTTATATTTGTTAGCTTTTTCTGTGGTGTATTGAAGTAGAATTACCGGCATTTCATAAGTGTCAGAGGCTTTTATTGACCATTTCATCAAGTTTATGCAGAGTTAACCACTTAAGGACCAGGGGATTTTGCACTGATCGGTGCTGCGTGGGCTCTACAGCCCGCAGCACCGATCAGGAATGTGGCAGGGCGATCAGACTTCCCCCCCTTTTTTCCCCACTAGGGGGATGTCCTGCAGGGGGGGTCTGATCGCCGCCGGCTACTACTGATTTGCGGGGAGGGCTTCTCAAAGCCCCCCTCCGCAGCGTTTTCCGGGCTCCCCTGCTTTCCCTCCCTCTCCCTCTCCTATTACCTCTGAGCGGCGCAGGACGGATATCCGTCCTGCGCCTGATAGGATAGGCTTCTGCCTATCAGATGCCGGCGATCCCCGGCCAATCAGAGGCCGGGGATCGCCGATCTAAGTCACGGCGCTGCTGCGCAGCAGCGCCGTGTGATGTAAACAGCGGGGATCCCTTCCCCGCCTGTTTACATTATGCGTGCGAGCCGCGATCGGCGGCTCGCACACTGGTCACGGAGGCAGTCGCCGTGAACCGGCATGGAAAGGCCGCTCGATCGAGCGGCCGTTTCCATGCTATACCACTAACGACCCGCCGACTCCTATGGGCGTTAGGCGGTCGTTAAGTGGTAATATTTGCAGTGTAATTTGCCCTGGCATGCTGCCACTCAACTTCCAGGCCAAATCCTGACCAAAACCACATTTTTTATAATCAATGCTTGGAGTTTGCCAGAATTTGTGGGGTTTTAGTTGTCCACCTTGAGGATTGACCACAAGTTCTCAATTGGATTAATATCTGGGAAGTTTCCTGGCCATGGATCCAAAATATCACTGTTTTGCTCCCTGAGTTGAGTTATCACTGTTGGCATGAGACAGGACTGATAGTAGCCCTCACTGTTTCTTCTCCAGACAATCATTTTGCCAGATGCTCCAAACATTTGGAAAGGGGCTTCAGCTGAGAAAATTACTTTACTCCAGCCCTCAGCAGTCCCACCCATGGACTTTAAGCAGAATATCAGCCTGTCCCTGGTGCTTTTCTTGGAGAGAAGTGGCTTCTTTGCTGCCCTGCTTGACACCAGGCCATCCTCCAGAAGTATTCTGCTCACTGTGCTTACAGATGCCCTCACACCAGCCTGCTGCCGTTCCTGAGCAAGCTCTGCATTGGTGGCACCTCGATCCCGCAGCTGAATCATTTTTAGGGGATGGCCCAGGCACTTGCTGGACTTTATTGGATTCTTTAAAGCCTCCTTCACTACAATTGAACCTCTCTCCTTGAAGTTCTTGATGATGGCTGCACGTGTTTCCTTGCAGGTAACCATGGTTAGCAGAGGAGGAACAATGATTTCAAGCATCACTTTCCTTTTTAAAGCTTCCAGGCTGCTACTGTAACTCAATCAGCTTGAATAATCTCCAGCCTTGTGCTCAGCAGCTCTCTCACCTGTATAAAGGCCCGTTCACACTGCTGACGATGTCGCCTGTCGTGATTGGGACCCGATCCCCATCACTGGGCTGCACAGAGGCGTGGCAGCTGTGTAGCTGATGATGCGTTCTGTTGCTATGCGATGTGGTCAGAGGTACGACCGAGCGGCCCATACGTGATGCCAAGCAGCGGATGGGGATGTGTCAGGACAATGGAGTTGGCTGTCAGTCGGCCAAAACGATCTGCCGTGCGCAATGCATGACTATCAGCTGAGGCGGTCATTATCGGCCATCTCAGACAACTTTGATCATGCGTGTGTACAAGCCTTTTAAGTGGAAAGAAACTGAATGAAACTTCTTTGCTCTGTTAAACAAAGTGTGTATGAGATCTGCAGATATCATAGACTATGAATGCATTTTGCAAGAACTGATCTTTTGCAGATACTGATCTGTTGCATGTGTACAGCATCTGTGTGTGCAGCATCTTGCAAAGATTTTTATCTGATGGGGAGTGCAGCTCCATAGAATAGACTGTGTAGAGTATGGCTCTCATACTACATGGAATGGGGTAACATTGGTCTGTGATCTTTCATTTTCCAAAGACTTATCTCAAGTGTGTATGTAGCCATAAGGCTCATACACACATCAGACTATAGTCTTTGGAAAATGAAAGCTCTCAGACCAATCTTACCACCCTTCATGTAGTATGAGAGCCACACCTATACAGTCTATTCTATGGAGCTGAACTCCCCCATCAGACAGAAATCTTACCCCCTTCCATGTAGTATGAGAGCCACACCTACACAGTCTATTCTATGGAGCTGCACTCCCCATCAGACAGAAATCTTACCCCATTCTATGTAGTATGAGAGCCACACCTACACAGTCTATTCTATGGAGCTGCACTCCCCATCAGACAGAAATCTTACCCCATTCTATGTAGTATGAGAGCCACACCTACACAGTCTATTCTATGGAGCTGCACTCCCCATCAGACAGAAATCTTACGCCATTCTATGTAGTATGAGAGCCACACCTACACAGTCTATTCTATGGAGCTGCACTCCCCATCAGACAGAAATCTTACCCCCTTCCATGTAGTATGAGAGCCACACCTACACAGTCTATTCTATGGAGCTGCACTCCCCATCAGACAGAAATCTTACCCCCTTCCATGTAGTATGAGAGCTACACCTACACAGTCTATTCTATGGAGCTGCACTCCCCATCAGACAGAAATCTTACCCCCTTCCATGTAGTATGAGAGCCACACCTACACAGTCTATTCTATGGAGCTGCATTCCCAATCAGACAGAAATCTTACCACCCTCCATGTAGTATGAGAGCTATACCTACACAGTCTATTCTATGGAGCTGCACTCCCCATCAGACAGAAATCTTACCACCCTCCATGTAGTATGAGAGCTATACCTACACAGTCTATTCTATGGAGCTGCACTCCCCATCAGACAGAAATCTTACCCCCTTCCATGTAGTATGAGAGCCACACCTACACAGTCTATTCTATGGAGCTGAACTCCTCATCAGACAGAAATCTTACCCCCTTCCATGTAGTATGAGAGCCATACCTACACAGTCTATTCTATGGAGCTGCACTCCCCATCAGACAGAAATCTTACCCCCTTCCATGTAGTATGAGAGCCACACCTACACAGTCTATTCTATGGAGCTGCACTCCCCATCAGACAGAAATCTGACCCCCTTACATGTAGTATGAGAGCCACACCTACACAGTCTATTCTATGGAGCTGCACTCCCCATCAGATAGAAATCTTACCCCCTTCCATGTAGTATGAGAGCCACACCTACACAGTCTATTCTATGGAGCTGCACTCCCCCTCAGACAGAAATCTTACCCCCTTCCATGTAGTATGAGAGCCACACCTACACAGTCTATTCTATGGAGCTGCACTCCCCATCAGACAGAAATCTTACCCCCTTCCATGTAGTATGAGAGCCACACCTACACAGTCTATTCTATGGAGCTGAACTCCTCATCAGACAGAAATCTTACCCCCTTCCATGTAGTATGAGAGCCACACCTACACAGTCTATTCTATGGAGCTGCACTCCCCATCAGACAGAAATCTTACCCCCTTCCATGTAGTATGAGAGCCACACCTACACAGTCTATTCTATGGAGCTGCACTCCCCATCAGACAGAAATCTTACCCCCTTCCATGTAGTACGAGAGCCATACCTACACAGTCTATTCTATGGAGCTGAACTCCCCATCAGACAGAAATCTTACCCCCTTCCATGTAGTATGAGAGCCACACCTACACAGTCTATTCTATGGAGCTGCACTCCCCATCAGACAGAAATCTTACCCCCTTCCATGTAGTATGAGAGCCACACCTACACAGTCTATTCTATGGAGCTGCACTCCCCATCAGACAGAAATCTTACCCCCTTCCATGTAGTATGAGAGCCACACCTACACAGTCTATTCTATGGAGCTGCACTCCCCATCAGACAGAAATCTTACCCCCTTCCATGTAGTATGAGAGCCATACCTACACAGTCTATTCTATGGAGCTGAACTCCCCATCAGACAGAAATCTTGGCAAGATGCTGCACACAAAGATGCTGTACAGACACAAAAGATGTGCTCTTGCCAACGATCCGTTCCTGCAAATTGCATTCATAGTCTATGAGATCTGCACATCATCATACACACCTTGTTTAACAGACATTCATCTTGCATACATTTTTTACGCGTCGGTGGTTCTTTAAACGAGCGGGAATCCGGGCGGCCGGATCGATTCCCACTCGTCCCCGCGGGTGCTCTTTATCTTCCGCTCGATTCCCCGCTATTGTCCGCCCGCGGGGATGGATCTGGGTATCGATCTGGCGGGTCATCAGACCTGTCGGAAATGATCAATCGAGCCATCAGCGGCTGGATTGATAAGGGCGCATGGACCCGTGTATGCCCAGCATTAGAGAAGTCCTAACCAAGAATTGATCTTCATCCCAATCAGAAGCTGATACCCCCTTTCCCACGAGCAATCTATTCCTTTTCTCAAAGGCTCTGTGTGGCTGATTTTTGTGGTGAAACCCCTCCCACAAGTGATGTCAGCGCCTCACAGCAATAAGGTCCTGACGTCACACTGGGAGCCTTGTTGCATTGTGGGAAATAAGAGCTGTTTCCAACTGCCAAAAAAGCAAGCAGCATCTCCTTCCACTGACCTGACCTGCCAGCAGTAAAAATGTCACCATGTAATGTCAGAATTTAAATCAGGGAGAGGAAAGATTTTACAATGTGCAACACTGACTAAATCATTTACAGTGGTGTGAAAAACTATTTGCCCCTTCCTGATTTCTTATTCTTTTGCATATTTGTCACACTTAAATGTTTCTGCTCATCAAAAACCGTTAACTATTAGTCAAAGATAACATAACTGAACACAAAATGCAGTTTTAAATGATGGTTTTTATTATTTAGTGAGAAAAATAACTCAAAACCTACATGGCCCTGTGTGAAAAAGAAATTGCCCCCTGAACCGAATAACTGGTTGGGCCACCCTTAGCAGCAATAACTGCAATCAAGCGTTTGCGATAACTTGCAGTGAGTCTTTTACAGCGCTCTGGAGGAATTTTGGCCACTGATCTTTGCAGAATTGTTGTAATTCAGCTTTATTTGAGGGTTTATTAGCATGAACCGCCTTTTTAAGGTCATGCCACAACATCTCAATAGGATCCAGGTCAGGACTTTGACTAGGCCACTCCAAAGTCTTCATTTTGTTTTTTTTCAGCCATTCAGAGGTGGATTTGCTGGTGTGTTTTGGGTCATTGTCCTGCTGCAGCACCCAAGATCGCTTCAGCTTGAGTTGACGAACAGATGGCCGGACATTCTCCTTCAGGATTTTTTGGTAGACAGTAGAATTCATGGTTCCATCTATCACAGCAAGCCTTCCAGGTCCTGAAGCAACAAAACAACCCCAGACCATCACACTACCACCACCATATTTTACTGTTGGTATGATGTTCTTCTGCTGAAATGCTGTGTTACTTCTATGCCAGATGTAACGGGACACGCACCTTCCAAAAAGTTCAACTTTTGTCTCGTCGGTCCACAAGGTATGTTCCCAAAAGTCTTGGCAATCATTGAGATGTTTTTTTTAGCACAATTGAGACGAGCCTTAATGTTCTTTTCGCTTAAAAGTGTTTTGCGCCTTGGATATCTGCCATGCAGGCCGTTTTTGCCCAGTCTCTTTCTTATGGTGGAGTTGTGAACACTGACCTTAATTGAGGCAAGTGAGGCCTGCAGTTCTTTAGATGTTGTCCTGGGGTCTTTTGTGGCCTCTCGGATGAGTTTTCTCTGCGCTCTTGGGGTAATTTTGGTCGGCCGGCCACTCCTGGGAAGGTTCATCACTGTTCCATGTTTTTGCCATTTGTGGATAATGGCTCTCACTGTGGTTCACTGGAGTCCCAAAGCTTTAGAAATGGCTTTATAACTTTTACCAGACTAATAGATCTCAACTACTTTTGTTCTCATTTGTTTCTGAATTTCTTTGGATCTTGGCATGATGTCTAGCTTTTGAGGTGCTTTTGGACTACTTCTCTGTGTCAGATAGCTCCTATTTAAGTGATTTCTTGATTGAAACAGGTGTGGCAGTAATCAGGCCTGGGGGTGACTACAGAAATTGAACTCAGGTGTGATAAACCACAGTTAAGTTATTTTTTTAACAAGGGTGGCAATCACTTTTTCACACAGGGCCATGTAGATTTGGAGGTTTTTTCCTCACTAAATAATAAAAACCATCATTTAAAACTGCATTTTGTGTCCAATTATGTTATCTTTGACTAATAGTTAACGGTTTTTTATGAGCAGAAACATTTAAGTGTGACAAGCATGCAAAAGAATAAGAAATCAGGAATCGGATACATAATTATTGTGTTTAAAAAAAAAAAAAAAAAAAAAAGCACATTATTTTCTGTGGAGTTCCTCTTTAAGGGGATACCTTAGTGCTGTTCAAAATGTAATAACTGGGGAAGCAGACGTGTAGTAGGCTCTCCTTACAGTGTTCTCCCCAGAAAGGTTTTCCAGCTGGGTGGCATGAAAAAGTAGCCCGGTGCTGCATGATGGGGGAATGCAGGGCAGATGCAGCTATAGGCATAGGAGGAGGAGGAGGAAGGGAGCCGATGACAGCCGGGTGCTCACCAAAATTAACCGGGTGGAGCACCCAGCTAGAAGATCCTGGGGTAAACGGTGCCTCATGCCCACTGCGCCCCCCCCCCCCCGATTTCCTCCGTCCCCTTCCATTATGGTCTAAAGGAACCCCCCCCCCCCCCTGGGAGTTAAAGTTTGATCAGCACTAAGGAATCCTTTAATAATTATCACAATACAGACACAATAGATGTATTACACATGTGAATAAGGCAGAGTAATCCTATTACAGAGTCATTTTATAATCCTGACGGGATTATTCTCATCAGTACAGGTTATACACACACCTTTGTGCATTAATATGCCATTTTTATTTAATATGGAACAGTCATTTGGGGGGAGTCTCTAATGTCCAAGAATTATCTATCCCCATAGATGGCCTGATACCTGGGCTAAATACCTGTCATGCATCTTCTGCAGCACATTACAGAGTACATAGTCATGTCACTGACTGTCCTCAGAGGAGCTCACACTCTAATCCTACCATAGTCATAGTGTAATGTCCTACCATATTATTATTATGTATTTATATAGCAGTGACATCTTCTGCAGCACTGTACAGAGTATATAGTCATGTCACTGACTGTCCTCAGAGGGGCTCACACTCTAATCCTACCATAGTCATAGTCTAATGTCCTACCATATTATTATGTAATTATATAGCACTGACATCTTCTGCAGCACATTACAGAGTACATAGTCATGTCACTGACTGTCCTCACAGGAGCTCACAATCTAATCCTACCATAGTCATAGCCTAATATCCTACCATATTATTATTATGTATTTATATAGCACTGACATCTTCTGCAGCACTGTACAGAGTATATAGTCATGTCACTGACTGTCCTCAGAGGAGCTCACACTCTAATCCTACCATAGTCATAGTCAAATGTCCTACCATATTATTATTATTATGTATTTATATAGCACTGACATCTCCTGCAGCACATTACAGAGTACATAGTCATGTCACTGACTGTCCTCAGAGGAGCTCACAGTGTAATCCTACCATAGTCATAGCCTAATGTCCTACCATATTATTATTATGTATTTATATAGCACTGACATCTTCTGCAGCACATCACAGAGTACATAGTCATGTCACTGACTGTCCTCAGAGGAGCTCACACTCTAATCCTACCATAGTCATAGTCTAATGTCCTACCATATTATTATTATGTATTTATATAGCACTGACATCTCCTGCAGCACTGTACAGAGTACATAGTCATGTCACTGACTGTCCTCAGAGGAGCTCACACTCTAATCCTACCATAGTCATAGTCAAATGTCCTACCATATTATTATTATTATGTATTTATATAGCACTGACATCTCCTGCAGCACATTACAGAGTACATAGTCATGTCACTGACTGTCCTCAGAGGAGCTCACACTCTAATCCTACCATAGTCATAGTCAAATGTCCTACCATATTATTATTATTATTATGTATTTATATAGCACTGACATCTCCTGCAGCACTGTACAGAGTACATAGTCATGTCACTGACTGTCCTCAGAGGAGCTCACAGTGTAATCCTACCATAGTCATAGCCTAATGTCCTACCATATTATTATGTATTTATATAGCACTGGCATCTTCTGCAGCACATCACAGAGTACATAGTCATGTCACTGACTGTCCTCAGAGGAGCTCACACTCTAATCCTACCATAGTCATAGTCTAATGTCCTACCATATTATTATTATGTATTTATATAGCACTGACATCTCCTGCAGCACTGTACAGAGTACATAGTCATGTCACTGACTGTCCTCAGAGGAGCTCACACTCTAATCCTACCATAGTCATAGTCAAATGTCCTACCATATTATTATTATTATTATGTATTTATATAGCACTGACATCTCCTGCAGCACATTACAGAGTACATAGTCATGTCACTGACTGTCCTCAGAGGAGCTCACACTCTAATCCTACCATAGTCATAGTCAAATGTCCTACCATATTATTATTATTATTATGTATTTATATAGCACTGACATCTCCTGCAGCACATTACAGAGTACATAGTCATGTCACTGACTGTCCTCAGAGGAGCTCACACTCTAATCCTACCATAGTCATAGTCAAATGTCCTACCATATTATTATTATTATTATGTATTTATATAGCACTGACATCTCCTGCAGCACTGTACAGAGTACATAGTCATGTCACTGACTGTCCTCAGAGGAGCTCACACTCTAATCCTACCATAGTCATAGCCTAATGTCCTACCATATTATTATTATGTATTTATATAGCACTGGCATCTTCTGCAGCACATCACAGAGTACATAGTCATGTCACTGACTGTCCTCAGAGGAGCTCACAGTGTAATCCTACCATAGTCATAGTCTAATGTCCTACCATATTATTATGTATTTATATAGGACTGACATCTTCTGCAGCACATTACAGAGTACATAGTCATGTCACTGACTGTCCTCAGAGGAGCTCACACTCTAATCCTACCATAGTCATAGTCTAATGTCCTACCATATTATTATGTATTTATATAGCACTGACATCTTCTGCAGCACATTACAGAGTACATAGTCATGTCACTGACTGTCCTCAGAGGAGCTCACAATCTAATCCTACCATAGTCATAGCCTAATGTCCTACCATATTATTATGTATTTATATAGCACTGACATCTTCTGCAGCACATTACAGAGTACATAGTCATGTCACTGACTAGCCTCAGAGGAGCTCACAATCTAATCCTACCATAGTCATAGTGTAATGTCCTACCATATTATTATTATGTATTTATATAGCACTGGCATCTCCTGCAGCACTGTACAGAGTACATAGTCATGTCACTGACTGTCCTCAGAGGAGCTCACACTCTAATCCTACCATAGTCATAGTGTAATGTACTACCATATTATTATTATGTATTTATATAGCACTGGCATCTTCTGCAGCACATTACAGAGTACATAGCCATGTCACTGACTGTCCTCAGAGGAGCTCACACTCTAATCCTACCATAGTCATAGTGTAATGTACTACCATATTATTATTATGTATTTATATAGCACTGACATCTCCTGCAGCACTGTACAGAGTACATAGTCATGTCACTGACTGTCCTCAGAGGAGCTCACACTCTAATCCTACCATAGTCATAGTCAAATGTCCTACCATATTATTATTATTATTATGTATTTATATAGCACTGACATCTCCTGCAGCACATTACAGAGTACATAGTCATGTCACTGACTGTCCTCAGAGGAGCTCACACTCTAATCCTACCATAGTCATAGTCAAATGTCCTACCATATTATTATTATTATTATGTATTTATATAGCACTGACATCTCCTGCAGCACATTACAGAGTACATAGTCATGTCACTGACTGTCCTCAGAGGAGCTCACACTCTAATCCTACCATAGTCATAGTCAAATGTCCTACCATATTATTATTATTATTATGTATTTATATAGCACTGACATCTCCTGCAGCACTGTACAGAGTACATAGTCATGTCACTGACTGTCCTCAGAGGAGCTCACAGTGTAATCCTACCATAGTCATAGCCTAATGTCCTACCATATTATTATTATGTATTTATATAGCACTGGCATCTTCTGCAGCACATCACAGAGTACATAGTCATGTCACTGACTGTCCTCAGAGGAGCTCACAGTGTAATCCTACCATAGTCATAGTCTAATGTCCTACCATATTATTATGTATTTATATAGGACTGACATCTTCTGCAGCACATTACAGAGTACATAGTCATGTCACTGACTGTCCTCAGAGGAGCTCACACTCTAATCCTACCATAGTCATAGTCTAATGTCCTACCATATTATTATGTATTTATATAGCACTGACATCTTCTGCAGCACATTACAGAGTACATAGTCATGTCACTGACTGTCCTCAGAGGAGCTCACAATCTAATCCTACCATAGTCATAGCCTAATGTCCTACCATATTATTATGTATTTATATAGCACTGACATCTTCTGCAGCACATTACAGAGTACATAGTCATGTCACTGACTGTCCTCAGAGGAGCTCACAATCTAATCCTACCATAGTCATAGTGTAATGTCCTACCATATTATTATTATGTATTTATATAGCACTGGCATCTCCTGCAGCACTGTACAGAGTACATAGTCATGTCACTGACTGTCCTCAGAGGAGCTCACACTCTAATCCTACCATAGTCATAGTGTAATGTACTACCATATTATTATTATGTATTTATATAGCACTGGCATCTTCTGCAGCACATTACAGAGTACATAGCCATGTCACTGACTGTCCTCAGAGGAGCTCACACTCTAATCCTACCATAGTCATAGTGTAATGTACTACCATATTATTATTATGTATTTATATAGCACTGGCATCTCCTGCAGCACTGTACAGAGTATATAGTCATGTCATGTATGCAGGAGGGGGGCTGCTCATAGGAAGGTAACTAGAAGAACAATACCAGCTATATACTCCATTTATAGATTATATTAACTACAAGAACAATGCAGTCCCTGCTTTGAGACTTATCATCCCTCACTCCTGACACTATCATTAGACATCTGTCCACACTCTGTCCACACTCTGGTGGGCATAAAGACCATGACCAAGCCAATATAGAGACATGCACATTGGGGGAACTGACTACTTGAGCCACAGTACACACCCCCTTCTTTTCTAGGCAAAAAACCCCAAAACGTTCTTGTAGGTAGTTTCTGTATAAGGCATATAGCTCATATTGTTCTTGTAGGTAATCCATGTATGGTGCATATAGCTGGTTTTGTTCTTGTAGGTAATCCATGTATGGGGCATATAGCTGGTTTTGTTCTTGTAGGTAATGCCTGTATGGGGTATACAGTAAGGAGTGCTTGCAAGACAAGCACAATGTTTTATGAGATTTTGACTTGATAAGCGAGCAGCATCTTGCTATATAAGTATAGTACATACGTGTGTCACATCATCACAGCCAAGCCAATGCTTCTTCTTCCGTTGCTGCTGCAGGATTGTACTTAAAGGGACCCTGAGCAGAGACTTAAATGAAAAGATTTCACTTACCTCGGGCTTCCTCCAGCCCACCGTAGGCTGCGAGGTCCCCCTGCATCTTCCTGGCTCCTCCGTGTGCCTCCGCCGACTCCCGTTACCGGCGACACCGTTACCCGTCAGGCCGGCTCTTCCTGGATCCTGACGCATGGCGTCATCACAGCGGCTGGCGTGACCGGTCTGCGCACGCGCTGTCTTGTAAGGCTTAACTGTGCATGCGCAGACCTGTCACATCCAGTGTGGTGACACCATGCGTCAGGATCCAGGAAGAGCCGGCCCGGGTGTCGCCGGTAACGGGAGACGGCGGAGGCACACGCAGAGGAGCCAGGAAGATGCCGGGGGACCTCGCAGCCTACGGTGGGTTGGAGGAAGCCCCAGTTAAGTGAAACCTTTTCATTTAAGTCTGTGCTCAGGGTCCCGGCCTTTAACATCTTCCTACCACAGGTTATTTCCCCTTAAAAACCCAAGCAATTTTCCCATTTTACACTCCTCCCATTAAAGAGACACTGTAACATCAAAAAGTTCCCCTGGGGGGGTACTCACCTCGGGAGGGGGAAGCCTCAGCGTCCCAATGAGGCTTCCCACGCCGTCCTTCGTCCCTCGGGGGTCTCACTGCAGCCCTTCAAAGCCGGCCCGACAGATCCGTCAGCTTGTTCAATATTTACCTTCCTGGCTCCTGCGCAGGCGCTGTGGCAGCTTTCGGCTCCGAAGTAGGCGGAAATACCCGATCGCTGTCGGGTCTGCTCTACTGCGCAGGCGCCCGAGACTTGCACCTGTGCAGTAGAGCAGACCCGACGGCGATCAGCTATTTCCGCCTATTTCGGAGGCAAGAGCCGCCACAGCGCCTGCGCAGGAGCCAGGAAGGTAAATATTGACATCGCCGCTGTTCGTAGGGCTGCAGCGAGACCCCCGAGGGACGGAGGACGGCGTGGGAGGCCTCATTGGGTTCCTGAGGCTTCCCCCTCCCGAGGTGAGTAGTGTCTACTTCCTGCTTTCATGGAAGCAGACAAAGGGTTAACATCCTGTGTTTACATATTAGCTGTGTCTGCTGAGGACTGTCAAATTTCTGTGCTGAGAGATCAAATTTACATTTCTTGAATATGAGGGGGAATTAGAGAGGCTCTTCTCTCTAAAACAAACAGGGTGCATTTCTGTTTTCCTTGTGTTCTGTCCAAGAGTTCAGGTCCACTTTAATTCGCCTAGATCTTTATCACAACTTATCGTACCGTAACGACTGATATATTGCTTTTTTTTTTTTTTTTTGCGGGACAAGCTAGGCTCTCTTTGGGTGGTATTTTTAACTAAGAATTATTTTATTTCCTATACATTTTAAAGGGAAAAAGGATTTATAAAAAAAAACAAACATTATGTCTCAGTTTATTTATATTTTGAAAATAAAAAGTACTACGGTAGATAAAATGGAGGGCCCTAGTGTGCCCTTCTGGTCCAGATGCCCCAGTGCGGTCTCAACCTCTGCTTCCCTTATTGCTAAACCACTAGCTATAAGGTCATGCCTAATGCTGCAGTGTTCGTGCTTTGTCAGATTTCTTGACTGTGGCCCCAGCACTGATTTGCTGCCCTATCTTCTGTACATCTTTGGTGTGCAGCATGTGGAGTGAGACTCCTGAGAATCCTCAAGTGTTATTGTGCTTATGTTGTTGGGCGTTTTTCTTGCTGTGTCATTGCTAAGTGAAAGAATGGTGCATGCTTGCAGTAGCTGGCTTTCATGTAATGCTTCAGTTTATGTCATATGAAGTGTATATTTTTTTCAACTCCAGTCAAACTTGTTTTTGTCTGGCTCATCTATGCACTCGGCAATTTTTCTCATATTTGCATGCACATATTTTTGCATGCATTCTTGTGTGCCTGCATTGCTTGCATTTTGTAGCCCTGCATCTGGACATTCCACCTTTTCCTTGTATTTGCTTTCAGTTCATGCTTGAGGGGATGATTTATAGCAGGTGTATGGAGGGGGTGGAGAGGACTTACATAGCCACACCCAGGATGGGTTGGTTTGGAGGATTTGAACCCCCCCCCCCTCTTCTGCCACTCCCCACTGACATCATCTTCTATTGACCAGGAAGTTGCTGAGTGCAAACCAACCAAGTATAGGATGATATCCCAGAATTCTATAACAATGCCCCCAATATTAGTAAGGGCAGGTTCTCTCACAACACAGCACCGCACCAGCCACTGTGTTCACTAGCCCAGTGAGTACACTAGCCTCTTCCAAAGCTGGGACAGCTGCCATAATCGGTCCATCCATCGTTGTCAGGCACCTGTCACCCTGCTGTGATAGTATAATGTAAAACCCCATAATCGTATACCGGTGGGCGGGGCAATCCAGGGTCATGCTAAAGCTGGCCACTAACGGTCCAATTTCTAGCGAAAAATCGTTCGATCGATCAAAAATTCTGATCGGACGAAAAATCGTTCACTACACCATCAACTAACCAATCTTTGCTTCCTATCTATCACGACCACCAAGAAAATCCAAATTTTCGTTCGACGAAAATTCTTTCGGGCAACATTTTTTTCACTCGTTCATAATCGATTGTGTCCACCAATGGAGATTATTTACAACCAATCCGATCAGAATTTCTGATCGCTCGAACGATTTTTCGCTAGAAATTGGACCGTTAGTGGCCAGCTTAACAGGTAGTTCCTCTCCCAATCTCTCTATTGCTGAATACATGTCTACCCATGCCTGCCTTTACCTTAATTGACCCATCCCCTTTTGACCTCAGCCCCCTCTTATCCCTCCCATGTCACATGACCCCAGCTCTGGTGCAGCTCTCTGTCTGCTGAGCTGTTTATGGTCTGTAATTAGTTTTGTTCTTTGTGGTTACTGGATTACTGCAGGGCAGTCCTCTGAATGCTTTTGTCTGTTTATGAAGATGGGTGTAGCGTTTAGCAGCAGCGTATAGACACTTGTCACAGAGTGTGATGTAGTCACTGTCATATCTGTCACTTAGCCAAACACGTTTTAGTGATGGGTGACTTTACAGCAGGTCTTGGGCTGTTTTATGAGTATGTTTAGTAGGTTTTTTAATCTTCAATGCATGTAATATTTGTATTGCAAAGGGGAGGGCGTGTCCTGTCATAGCTGACCTGCCCCCTTAGATGACAGCATGAATGAATTTGTTAAAGGACAAGTGTAGTGAGAAGAATGTGGAGGCTGCCATGTTTATTTCTTTTTAAAGAATACCAGTTGCCTGGCTATCCTGTTGATCTGTTAGCAGGTCTGTGGAGTCGGCACAAAAATCCTCCAATTCCTCAGTTTATGAAACCTCCAACTCTGACTCCAGGTACCCAAAATGACTTGGACTCTGACTTCACAACCCTGCTGATCTATTTGACTGCAGTAGTGTCTAAATCGCACACCTGAAACAAGCATGCAGCTAATCCAGTCAGACTTCAGGCAGAACACCTGATCTACATAGACGCAGTGGATGGGGTGCCTGGGAAGAAGAGACAAAAGAAAAACCGGGAGCCCAAATGGTGTAGTATGTCAGTGACACTGAAAACAATATAATGATAAAAGGGCTACTCACAAAGGTGGTTTGCTGGGGGCAACCGATCACAGGAAGCAGATGGAGATAATAAACCCGCCTCCACTCGGAGTGTCCCAGACTGGGACTGGTGGCGGGCGCTTCTTCTTTAAAGGGAAGGTTCAGGGAAACCTGTAAAAAAATAAAAATCCCTATCCACTTACCTGGGGCTTCCTCCAGCCCGTGGCAGGCAGGAGGTGCCCTCGCCGCCGCTCCAGAGGCTTCCGGTCGTCTTCGGTGGCCGACCCGACCTGGCCAGGCCGGCTGCCAGGTCGGGCTCTTCTGCGCTCCAAGGACGGGTTCTTCTGCGTCCCACGCGGGCGCGCTGACGTCATCGGACGTCCTCCGGGCTGTACTGCGCATGCGCAGAACTACTGCGCCTGCGCAGTACAGCCCGGAGGACGTCCGATGACGTCAGCGCGCCCGCGTGGGACGCAGAAGAACCCGTCCTTGGAGCGCAGAAGAGCCCGACCTGGCAGCCGGCCTGGCCAGGTCGGGTCGGCCACCGAAGACGACCGGAAGCCTCTGGAGCGGCGGCGAGGGCACCTCCTGCCTGCCACGGGCTGGAGGAAGCCCCAGGTAAGTGGATAGGGATTATTATTTTTTTACAGGTTTCCCTGAACCTTTCCTTTAAAAGACAATAAAACTGCTTCAATCGTGGTCTGTTTTTGAACCCTGCCCACAACAGATGTGGGAGGGGGGGGTGTGACTAAGCACAATAAGGGTAAAGGGAAGCGCTCCCTGCATACTGGCTCTACATACTCTGGCACTCTTATTGGCCTGAGGAAGCGGGCTTAGACCCGTGAAACGTGTTGCCTGTGCAAAAATAAAATTCTTTTTTTTTTTTTTTTTTTTTTTTTCCCTATGAGAATGTCCTTATTGAGGTAAGCCACCTCATTTATCGTTTTTACTGTTTTTAACTCCGCTTTATAAACCCCCGGGCACGTTTCTTTACCCTCATTGTGATCTGGAGTGCATGCTTGTTCAGGGGCTGTGGCTAAAAGTATTAGAAGCAGAGGATCAGCTGGGCTGCCAGGCAACTGGTATTGCTTAGCAAAAAATTGTGAAATGTACAATACTTGTAAACACATACAAAGAAGTGTGTTTCTTCCACATTAATATGAGCCATACATAACTTTTCTCCTATCTTGCTGTCACTTACAGTAGGTAGTAGAAATCTGTCATTACTGACAGATTTTGGGCTAGTCCATCTCCTCATAGGGGATTCTCATCACGGCTTTTATTTTTATAAAGACATCCCTTGAAAAGGATTTATACAAAGATGCTGGCCAGCCTCCCTGCTTTCTGCACACTTTTCTAGCTGTTGGACGGAGCAACGGCCATTCACTAATGGCTTTTGAAAATAAAGAACACCCTAAGAATCCCCCATGAGGAGATGGGTTAGTCCGAAACCTGTTGGTTCTGTCACATTTCTACTACCTACTGAAAGTGTCAGCAAGATAGGAGTAAAGTCGTTAATTGCTCATTTTACTCTGGAAGAAATGTACCTCTTATTTGTATGTATTTACGTGTTTTTTAAATTTTACAATTTTTGTGATAGTGGTTTTTTAAAAGGAAATATGGCAGCCTCCATATGCCTTTCACTTCAGGTGTACTTTAAAGAACAAGTGACACCCATGCTAACTTAGAAATATAAAACACACATATAAGTAGATAAATACTACTTCTACTTAACAGATGTATTGTGCTATCCACGTAATGATTCCTGTGAATTTTATAAAGGAAAAGCAGAAAATCCTTTTCTAGGCAGTGGCCATCTTGCCAAGCTAATGCTGACATCATATCCTCCCTGACTCTGGTTTCCTCCCCCCCCCCTCCCCGTTTCTCTTGCTCATTGTGTATTCATTAGCTGCCCTCCTCCCAGAGTCTTCAGACACTCCCTTTTATTTACACATCCAATCGCTGAGTCACCTCAGCCTTGCTTGTAAACAACCTCAGCCTTGCTTGTAAACAAGGCGGGGAAATAAATGGAAGAGGAGGAATATATTATAGATAGAAAGAACTCCCAGCATTCAACTTTTTGGCACTGTTTGGCACTAGGGCCAGTGCTCCTAAAGTATGTCATAACTCCAAACCATAACAGCAAAAAAAAGTTTTGAATGCAGGATTAGCATCTTTATCACTTAATACACTCAGACCAGTTGCAGTTGAGATCTGATTTTTATGGTGACAATACCGCTTTAAGGAGTTAAGTCCCAAGGAGGTGTGGTTTCAGCAGGGAAAGCCGACCTCCCGCCCCCTTTCCCCATGCCACAGGCTCTGTGTCACTCCATTGGCTGTTACGGTATAGCAGGGAGGTTGGGCTGGTTCGGCACAGTTACACTGAAGTTAATTTGTCATTCATTGATCCACTACCCACATGTGGACACCGCCCTCATTTTACTTCCCTAGCAATGTTATGTAGGAGGTGCCAGGGACTGCCATACTACAGCTGCAGCATGCTGTGTCTGTGTGGTGATCCACACTGTTCATATGAGATCATCAGAGCATTGCAGGAATCTCCTGTGCAAAGTGCTGCAGCAGTGATGAGACTTTCTGAAAATGTGTTTTAAATCCCCTCCTCATAAATTATGCAGCGACATTCCATCATCCATCTTCCCCTGGAGCTAGCAATGGCACTATAGCACCTTACATTGTTTACATACAGTGGTGTGAAAAACTATTTGCCCCCTTCCTGATTTCTTATTCTTTTGCATGTTTGTCACACTTAAATGTTTCTGTTCATCAAAAACCGTTAACTATTAGTCAAAGATAACATAATTGAACACAAAATGCAGTTTTAAATGATGGTTTTTATTATTTAGTGAGAAAAAAACCTCAAAACCTACATGGCCCTGTGTGAAAAAGAAATTGCCCCCTGAACCTAATAACTGGTTGGGCCACCCTTAGCAGCAATAACTGCAATCAAGCGTTTGCGATAACTTGCAACAAGTCTTTTACAGCGCTCTGGAGGAATTTTGGTCCACTCATCTTTGCAGAATTGTTGTAATTCAGCTTTATTTAAGGGTTTTCTAGCATGAACCTCCTTTTTAAGGTCATGCCACAACATCTCAATAGGATTCAGGTCAGGACTTTGACTAGGCCACTCCAAAGTCTTTATTTTGTTTTTCTTCAGCCATTCAGAGGTGGATTTGCTGGTGTGTTTTGGGTCATTGTCCTGCTGCAGCACCCAAGATCGCTTCAGCTTGAGTTGACGAACAGATGGCCACACATTCTCCTTCAGGATTTTTTGGTAGACAGTAGAATTCATGGTTCCATCTATCACAGCAAGCCTTCCAGGTCCTGAAGCAGCAAAACAACCCCAGACCATCACACTACCACCACCATATTTTACTGTTGGTATGATGCTCTTTTGCTGAAATGCTGTGTTACTTCTATGCCAGATGTAACAGGACACACACCTTCCAAAAAGTTCAACTTTTGTCTCGTCGGTCCACAAGGTATTTTCCCAAAAGTCTTGGCAATCATTGAGATTTTTTTTTAGCAGAATTGAGACGAGCCTTAATGTTCTTTTTGCTTAAAAGTGGTTTGCGCCTTGGATATCTGCCATGCAGGCCGTTTTTGCCCAGTCTCTTTCTTATGGTGGAGTCGTGAACACTGAACTTAATTGAGGCAAGTGAGGCCTGCAGTTCTTTAGATGTTGTCCTGGGTTCTTTTGTGGCCTCTCGGATGAGTTTTCTCTGCGCTCTTGGGGTAATTTTGGTCGGCCGGCCACTCCTGGGAAGGTTCATCACTGTTCCATGTTTTTGCCATTTGTGGATAATGGCTCTCACTGTGGTTCGCTGGAGTCCCAAAGCTTTAGAAATGGCTTTATAACCTTTACCAGACTGATAGATCTCAATTACAGTACTTTTGTTCTCATTTGTTCCTGAATTTCTTTGGATCTTGGCATGATGTCTAGCTTTTGAGGTGCTTTTGGTCTACTTCTCTGTGTCAGATAGCTTCTATTTAAGTGATTTCTTGATTGAAACAGGTGTGGCAGTAATCAGGCCTGGGAGTGACTACAGAAATTTAACACGTGTGATAAACCACAGTTAAGTTATTTTTTAACAAGGGGGGCAATCACTTTTTCACACAGGGCCATGTAGATGTTGAGGGTTTTATTCTCACTAAATAATAAAAACCATCATTTAAAACTGCATTTTGTGTTCAATTATGTTATCTTTGACTAATAGTTAACGGTTTTTGATGAGCAGAAACATTTAAGTGTGACAAACATGCAAAAGAATAAGAAATCAGGAAGGGGGCAAATAGTTTTTCACACCACTGTATAGTGGCTAAACACTCCAACTCCACCCTTCTGTGTCTACACAGCCACTTCCTGCTCCACTCCACCCTTATCTGTCCACGCAGCTACTTCCTGCTCCACTCCACCCTTATCTGTCTACACAGCCACTTCCTGCTCCACTCCACCCTTCTGTCTACACAGCCACTTCCTGCTCCACTCCGCCCTTATCTGTGTACACAGCCACTTCCTGCTCCACTCCACCCTTATCTGTCTACACTGCCACTTCCTGCTCCACTCCACCCTTATCTGTCCACGCAGCCACTTCCTGCTCCACTCCACCCTTATCTGTCTACACAGCCACTTCCTGCTCCACTCCACCCTTATCTATCTACACAAGCCACTTCCTGCTCCACTCCACCCTCATCTGTGTACACAGCCACTTTCTGCTCCACTCCACTCCACCCTTATCTGTCTGCACAGCCACTTCCTGCTCCACTCCACCCTTATCTGTCTGCACAGCCACTTCCTGCTCCACTCCACCCTTATCTGTCTGCACAGCCACTTCCTGCTCCACTCCACCCTTATCTGTCTACACAGTCACTTCCTGCTCCACTCCACCCTTATCTGTCTACACAGTCACTTCCTGCTCCACTCCACCCTTATGTCTACACAGCCACTTCCTGCTCCACTCCACCCTTATCTGTCTACACAGTCACTTCCTGCTCCACTCCACCCTTATGTCTACACAGCCACTTCCTGCTCCACTCCACCCTTATCTGTCTACACAGTCACTTCCTGCTCCACTCCACCCTTATGTCTACACAGCCACTTCCTGCTCCACTCCACCCTTATCTGTCTACACAGTCACTTCCTGCTCCACTCCACCCTTATGTCTACACAGCCACTTCCTGCTCCACTCCACCCTTATCTGTCTACACAGTCACTTCCTGCTCCACTCCACCCTTATATGTCTACACAGTCACTTCCTGCTCCACTCCACCCTTATCTGTCTACACAGTCACTTCCTGCTCCACTCCACCCTTATCTGTCTACACAGCCACTTCCTGCTCCACTCCACCCTTATCTGTCTACACAGTCACTTCCTGCTCCACTCCACCCTTATGTCTACACAGCCACTTCCTGCTCCACTTCACCCTTATCTGTCTACACAGTCACTTCCTGCTCCACTCCACCCTTATCTGTCTACACAGCCACTTCCTGCTCCACTCCACCCTTATCTGTCTACACAGCCACTTCCTGCTCCACTCTGCTCCTGCTAAACACTCCAACTCCACCCTTATCTGTGTACACAGCCACTTTCTGCTCCTGATAAACACTCCAACTCCACCCTTATACGTCTAGGAGAGCAGTAGATAGAAATAATAGTGGGTGTGTCTGGGGTGGTGGCTGCTGTGAATGGGACAGGTTCTCTTATCACACATGCATAAGTGTGTACAGTATGGCAGCCTGTGGCTCTCGTACAGTAATCTCCTGATGCAGACAGATCATGCTGTATCTCATGCTGTATTATAGCATTGGGTGGCAGATCACATTTCTGCAGAGGATCATCTGATCTGCTCAGATCTGCATTTCAGGACTGGCATGTAATGTGGATAGGAGTACCCCAGTCACATCAGCTCATTGTGGGGCATCCTTTACACATGTGACGTTTCCAGCAGGGTGTGAGCTGTATGATAGAAGATTGTATGTCGAGAAGCTGGTGATTATTGGCAGGCAGGAGAATCCGCTCTGCGAGTCGTGGTAGGCCGAGGTGCGGGCTGGGAATTGTGATTTGGCCCTGTCAGCAGCAGCCTTTGTACTATTTGATGTCTGGAAAATCGGCTCGTGGCTTGGGAAACGCACACATTACCTCACACAGCAAGCCTGCAGCCACAATCCAGAGATACAGCTCGTACTGGGGGGTTTCATAACTGGAGCTGTGCTGTAGCAACCCTCTGCTGCCCGTGTCTGCACTGCCAGGCGTAGGAACCCTCTGCTGCCCGTGTCAGTGGCTGCACCAGGCTGGCGTAGGAACCCTCTGCTGCCCCTGTCTGTGCCAGTGTCAGGCTGGCATAGGAACCCTCTGCTGCCCATACCGGTGCCAGTGTCTGCAGTGCAAGGCATGGGAACCCTCTGCTGCCAGTGTCGGCAATGCCAGGCGTAGGAACTCTCTGCTGCCCATGCAGGTGCCAGTGTCTGCACTGCAAGGCGTATGAACCCTCTGCTGCCAGTGTCGGGGCAATGCCAGGCGTAGGAACTCTGCTGCCCATGCAGGTGCCAGTGTCTGCACTGCAAGGCGTGGAAACCCTCTGCTGCCAGGTGTAGGAACCCTCTGCTGCCCATGCCGGTGCCAGTGTCTGCACTGCAAGGCATGGGAACCCTCTGCTGCCAGTGTCGGGGCAATGCCAGGCGTAGGAACTCTCTGCTGCCCATGCAGGTGCCAGTGTCTGCACTGCAAGGCGTGGAAACCCTCTGCTGCCAGGTGTAGGAACCCTCTGCTGCCCATGCCGGTGCCAGTGTCTGCACTGCAAGGCATGGAAACCCTCTGCTGCCAGTGTCGGGGCAGTGCCAGGCGTAGGAACTCTCTGCTGCCCATGCAGGTGCCAGTGTCTGCACTGCAAGGCATGGGAACCCTCTGCTGCCAGTGTCGGGGCAATGCCAGGCGTAGGAACTCTCTGCTGCCCATGCAGGTGCCAGTGTCTGCACTGCAAGGCGTGGGAACCCTCTGCTGCCCGTTTCAGCAGTGCTAAGCGTGGGAACCCTCTGCTGCCAGTGTTGGCAGTGCCAGGCGTGGGAACACTCTGCTGCCCGTGTCGGCAGTGCTAAGCGTGGGAACCCTCTGCTGCCAATGTCGGGGCAGTGCCAGGCGTAGGAACTCTCTGCTGCCCATGCAGGTGCCAGTGTCTGCACTGCAAGGCATGGGAACCCTCTGCTGCCAGGTGTAGGAACTCTCTGCTGCCCATGTCGGTGGCAGTGTCAGGCTGGTGTATGAACCCTCTGCTGCCCATGTCGGTGACAGTGTCAGCCTGGTGCGGGAACCCTCTGGCTGTGTTAGCCGCAGTGCCAGGCGTGGGAACCCTCTGCTGCCCATGCCGGTGCCAGTGTCTGCACTGCCAGGTGTGGGAACACTCTGCTGCTTGTGTGGGTGGCAGTGCCAGGCTAGCGTAGGAACCTTCTGCTGCCAGTTTCAGTGGCTGCACCAGGCTGGCGTAGGAACCCTCTGCTGCCCATGCCCGGTGCCAGTGTCAGGCTGGCGTAGGAACCCTCTGCTACCTTTGTCGGTGGCAGTGTCAGCCTGGTGCGGGAACCCTCTGGCTGTGTTAGCCGCAGAGTCTAAGGCAGGGAAACCCTCTGCTGCCCATGTTGGTGGCTGGTGTAGGCGCCCTCTGGTGGCAGTGTGGCCTGTAGCACCCCTGTTTGTTGCTTTGTGCTAGGTGTGAGCAGTAACAAAGGATTATGCTTCCAGGCCGGTATTGTTCCTCCTCTGTGAGGTTTAATGAATGAGTTAATGCAGCAGAGCTCACAGCCTCTCCATGTGGAGGATCAATTATAGCCGGCAGGATTAGCAGCTCCTCCTGGTATATTTTCAGCTGTGCTGTTACTGGAATCTGCTTCATTACCTGGAGAGCAAGAGGGCCGAGGGGACAGCCTGGACATCCTGTGACAGCAGATGGCAGCACCTCTGATGGTGAACATGAGTGTGTGAAACTTCAGCATAGGGATACAATCAACAACTCAGGAAACCAAAAATTGCAAAAAATTTAAAATTTTCCTTTTTTCTTTTAAAGGGATACTGTAGGGGGGTCGGGGGAAAATTAGTTGAACTTACCCGGGGCTTCTAATGGTCCCCCGCAGACATCCTGTGCCCGCGCAGCCACTCACCGATGCTCCGGCCCCGCCTCCGGTTCACTTTAATGTCTGAAAACCACTGCGCCTGCGTTGCCGTGTCCTCACTCCTGCTGATGTCCCCAGGAGCGTACTGCACAGGCACAGACCATACTGGACTTGTGGTATACACTCCTGGTGACATCAGCGGGATTGAGGACACTGCAACGCAGGCGCAGTGGTTTTCTGACTTTAAAGTCTGAAATTCCAGGAGTGAACAAGGGGCCCAGAGCATCGGTGAGTGGCTGCGCGGGCACAGGATGTCTGCGGGTTACCATTAGTAGGTGGGGCTCAGCCATGTTCCTCCATCAGTCACAGCAGTAGGCGGGGCTCAAGCATGTACCCCCCTATCAGTCACAGCAGTAGGTGGGGCTCAGCCATGTCCCCCCCCCTCCCCCCATCAGTCACAGCAGTATGCGGGGCTCAGCCATGTACCCCCCCATCAGTCACAGCAGTAGGCGGAGCTCAGCCATGTTCCCCCCCCCCCCCCCCATCAGTCACAGCAGTAGGCGGAGCCCAGCCATGTTTCCCCCCCATCAGTCACAGCAGCAGGTGGGGCTCAGCCATGTTTCTCTCTTCCCCCCCCCCCCCCCCCCCCCCCATCAGACACAGCAGTAGGTGGGGCTCAGCCATGTTCCTCCTGACACGTGCACAAGTACTAGCTCTATGTTGGAGCGGGCAGTGGAGTTAGGAGTGTGCAGGGTGGAGCTGGGGGTGAGAGAGGAGGGATCAATGAGGGGAGAAGTGATTGGGGGTGTGCGGGGTGGATATATGAGAGGATTGGTCAGTGGGGTTGGGGCTGTGCTGGGAGCAATTTGTGTGGTTGGGGTTGTGAGAGCGAGTGGTTGGGGGTGGGGGGGGGGGTGCGTAGGGAGTCGGGGTTTCTTGCTTAGCATGGCTGGTGGCACCTGTAGTAACGTGAATATTTTGTTCTGCAGATGGTGGACATTGGCGTCTCGGCTTCTGGAGAAAGCACCAGAAGAAAGATGGACGCCTTTACGGACAGCGCAGTGGAGGTTATCCCGCTCGACATGTACGATTCCTTCAGGGCAAAAATTGCTGCTAATTTACAATGGATTTTCGCTAAGGCCTATGGAATCGGTAAGTCGATTTTTTTATTTGTTTTTTCTGTTCTGTTCAGTTTTTATCCACTTTTTAGGAGCACAATTTTATATGAGCATAATAGATTATTATTTAGTACTAGCCGACCCGCGTCGTAGCATACGCCGCATAATTATGAATGCGTGAAGACTTCCTGAAAGACACAGTTGTGCAGATGGGGTAGGTTTGAGGTTATCACTGTTAGGGAATGAAAAGATGGAACTGTGGACAGAGCAACATACAGTTGTCTGTGACTGAATACACTCCAGTACATTACGGTGAATGTTCATGACAGTCAGTCTAGTCCCACATCTGTGCTCCCCCTCCAGGACTTACGAGTCGACACTGTGAAAAAAAGTTAAATACCTGGCTGGTAGTTGTAGCCTTAGGGGACGCCATCCGCGTCCTCCGTTCCATTCCGCTGTGGGTTCTCTTCAATTCACACCCTATGCTTAGGCCCTGACCCCATCCCTCGGGTCATCCTGATTTTCCCCAATAAGGATGTCCGCCAGCCTCGCAGCACGTCTTGCCGCGCCTGCGCAGTTCAGGACTGGAGGAGGAGTTAGAGCTGCGCAGCCACACTCGCTGCTATACGAACTGCGCAGGCGCTGCAAGACGTGCGGTGAGGCTGGCAGCCATCTTTATTGGGGAAAATCAGAACGCCCCAAGGGATGGGGTCGGGGGCCTGAGCATCTTGAAAAGAACCCGCAGTGGAATGGAACGGAGGACGCGGATGGCGTCCCCTAAGGCTACAACTACCAGCCAGGTATTTAACTTTTTTTTACAGTGTCGCCTCGTAAGTCCTGAAGGGGGAGCACAGATGGGGGACCCAGGTGAGGGAGGGGGGGGAAGTGCATGTGGGAGAACGCAATGGACGTTAAGGTAAGTGCCTGTTTTTAATATTGGAAGGTGGGTGCGGACGGCTCTCCCCGGCGCTGGCCACGTTTGGGGGGTCGTCTGCGCCACCCAGCCTCCCCCTCCGGGGTGCCGCTGTGGTTGCCAGGCAGTGAGAGAGCCTGGGACCCCGCGGTCCCCCCGGTTGTATGGGGGCATTGGGAATCCTCCCCGTGGCGCTCCTGGATAGTGATAATGCAGCATGAACTAATTCCCGCAGGGTGACCACTTTGCGGTATTGGTTTTTGGACCCTGCATAGTTTGGCATGCGAAAGCAAATGCATATTTGCATGAGCATTGCCTCATCATTAGCCAATTAGGCCGGATTTGCAAAGCCAGACTTGCTAGGGTTAAACTTGGTGTTTGAGCATGCATACATTTTCTCATGGAAAGTACTTCTTCTTGCTTGAAGGTTGAGGCACGCCCTGGGGGCAGGGCGCTACTTCTTCTTCTTGCTTGAAGGTTGAGGCACTTACTCTATTATATATATATATATATATATATATATATATATATATATATATATATATATATATATATATATATATAGATATAGATTTATATAGCACCTACATCTTCCGCAGTGCTGTACAGAGTACCAGTATATTGTCTTGTCAATAATTTTCATGAGTGATTCAGTATAACATTCTGTTTTATGAAAGTAAGGGGGGGGGGGGGGGATGCTTTTGCAAAACACTTGCACAAACTCCCAATTTTTAGCATCACATTAGCTATGCGTAGTTAGGAGCCCTGAGGATTATGGTCTTGCAAAGCCTTCTGGGGACCTCTAGAAGTCGGACGTTGTTCTCAAACATGCTGTAGCTGGGAGCGGGTGACTGCTGGGCATTATATGCCGGTGTGATTATTCTGTTGCTGTGACACGGCTTGTGAAGGGCGTTATGTGTAATTCCTGCAGTGTCAGGCTTATCTCTGAACCGTAATCAGGTGGTGATAGAAACATATGGTGTACAGCCTCTTGTGTACTGCGCTATCCCTGGATCCAGGCTGCTGTGTACTGCGCTATCCCTGGATCCTGGCCTGCTGTGTACTGCGCTATCCCTGGATTCTGGCCTGCTGTGTACTGTGCTATCCCTGGATCCTGGCCTGCTGTGTACTGCGCTATCCCTGGATTCTGGCCTGCTGTGTACTGCGCTATCCCTGGATCCTGGCCTACTGTGTACTGCGCTATCCCTGGATTCTGGCTGCTGTGTACTGCGCTATCCCTGGATCCTGGCCTGCTGTGTACTGCGCTATCCCTGGATCCTGGCCTGCTGTGTACTGTGCTATCCCTGGATCCTGGCTGCTGTGTACTGTTCCTGGGTCCTGGCCTGCTGTGTACTGTGCTATCCCTGGATCCAGGCTGCTGTGTACTGCGCTATCCCTGGATCCGGGCTGCTTTGTACTGTGCTATCCATGATTCCTGGCTGCTGTGTACTGCGCTATCCCTGGATCCTGGCCTACTGTGTACTGCGCTATCCCTGGATCCTGGCCTACTGTGTACTGTGCTATCCCTGGATTCTGGCTGCTGTGTACTGCGCTATCCCTGGATCCTGGCCTGCTGTGTACTGTGCTATCCCTGGACCCTGGCTGCTGTGTACTGTGCTATCCCTGGATCCTGGCCTGCTGTGTACTGTGCTATCCCTGGATCCTGGCCTGCTGTGTACTACGCTATCCATGATTCCGGGCTGCTGTGTACTGCGCTATCCCTGGATCCAGGCTGCTGTGTACTGTGCTATCCCTGGATCCTGGCTGCTGTGTACTGTGCTGTCCCTGGGTCCTGGCTGCTGTGTACTGCGCTGTCCCTGGGTCCTGGCTGCTGTGTACTGCGCTATCCCTGGATCCGGGCTGCTGTGTACTGCGCTATCCCTGGATCCGGGCTGCTGTGTACTGCGCTATCCCTGGATCCGGGCTGCTGTGTACTGCGCTATCCCTGGATCCGGGCTGCTGTGTACTGCGCTATCCCTGGATCCGGGCTGCTGTGTACTGTGCTATCCATGATTCCTGGCTGCTGTGTACTGCGCTATCCCTGGATCCTGGCCTACTGTGTACTGCGCTATCCCTGGATCCAGGCTGCTGTGTACTGCGCTATCCCTGGATCCAGGCTGCTGTGTACTGCGCTATCCCTGGATTCTGGCTGCTGTGTACTGTGCTATCCCTGGATCCAGGCTGCTGTGTACTGCGCTATCCCTGGATTCTGGCTGCTGTGTACTGCACTATCCCTGGATCCAGGCTGCTGTGTACTGCGCTATCCCTGGATTCTGGCTGCTGTGTACTGCGCTATCCCTGGATCCTGGCCTGCTGTGTACTGCGCTATCCCTGGATCCTGGCCTGCTGTGTACTGTGCTATCCCTGGATCCTGGCCTGCTGTGTACTGTGCTATCCCTGGACCCTGGCTGCTGTGTACTGCGCTATCCCTGGATCCTGGCTACTGTGTACTGCGCTATCCCTGGATCCTGCCTGCTGTGTACTGCGCTATCCCTGGATATGGGGGGGTAGCTTCCTGGTACTGAGCTGCTTCTCCTCCCTGGGTGACTTGCTGTGTCACAAGTCTGTTCCATCCCCCCCCCCCCCCCCTGCATGCAGGCTTTGGAGCATGTGTTGTGCAGTGCTTGCAGTACACACAGTCTCTGAACCGTAATCAGGTGGTGATAGAAACATATGGTGTACAGCCTCTTGTGTACTGCGCTATCCCTGGATCCAGGCTGCTGTGTACTGCGCTATCCCTGGATCCTGGCCTGCTGTGTACTGCGCTATCCCTGGATTCTGGCCTGCTGTGTACTGTGCTATCCCTGGATCCTGGCCTGCTGTGTACTGCGCTATCCCTGGATTCTGGCCTGCTGTGTACTGCGCTATCCCTGGATCCTGGCCTACTGTGTACTGCGCTATCCCTGGATTCTGGCTGCTGTGTACTGCGCTATCCCTGGATCCTGGCCTGCTGTGTACTGCGCTATCCCTGGATCCTGGCCTGCTGTGTACTGTGCTATCCCTGGATCCTGGCTGCTGTGTACTGTTCCTGGGTCCTGGCCTGCTGTGTACTGTGCTATCCCTGGATCCAGGCTGCTGTGTACTGCGCTATCCCTGGATCCGGGCTGCTTTGTACTGTGCTATCCATGATTCCTGGCTGCTGTGTACTGCGCTATCCCTGGATCCTGGCCTACTGTGTACTGCGCTATCCCTGGATCCTGGCCTACTGTGTACTGTGCTATCCCTGGATTCTGGCTGCTGTGTACTGCGCTATCCCTGGATCCTGGCCTGCTGTGTACTGTGCTATCCCTGGACCCTGGCTGCTGTGTACTGTGCTATCCCTGGATCCTGGCCTGCTGTGTACTGTGCTATCCCTGGATCCTGGCCTGCTGTGTACTACGCTATCCATGATTCCGGGCTGCTGTGTACTGCGCTATCCCTGGATCCAGGCTGCTGTGTACTGTGCTATCCCTGGATCCTGGCTGCTGTGTACTGTGCTGTCCCTGGGTCCTGGCTGCTGTGTACTGCGCTGTCCCTGGGTCCTGGCTGCTGTGTACTGCGCTATCCCTGGATCCGGGCTGCTGTGTACTGCGCTATCCCTGGATCCGGGCTGCTGTGTACTGCGCTATCCCTGGATCCGGGCTGCTGTGTACTGCGCTATCCCTGGATCCGGGCTGCTGTGTACTGTGCTATCCATGATTCCTGGCTGCTGTGTACTGCGCTATCCCTGGATCCTGGCCTACTGTGTACTGCGCTATCCCTGGATCCAGGCTGCTGTGTACTGCGCTATCCCTGGATCCAGGCTGCTGTGTACTGCGCTATCCCTGGATTCTGGCTGCTGTGTACTGTGCTATCCCTGGATCCAGGCTGCTGTGTACTGCGCTATCCCTGGATTCTGGCTGCTGTGTACTGCACTATCCCTGGATCCAGGCTGCTGTGTACTGCGCTATCCCTGGATTCTGGCTGCTGTGTACTGCGCTATCCCTGGATCCTGGCCTGCTGTGTACTGCGCTATCCCTGGATCCTGGCCTGCTGTGTACTGTGCTATCCCTGGATCCTGGCCTGCTGTGTACTGTGCTATCCCTGGACCCTGGCTGCTGTGTACTGCGCTATCCCTGGATCCTGGCTACTGTGTACTGCGCTATCCCTGGATCCTGCCTGCTGTGTACTGCGCTATCCCTGGATATGGGGGGGTAGCTTCCTGGTACTGAGCTGCTTCTCCTCCCTGGGTGACTTGCTGTGTCACAAGTCTGTTCCATCCCCCCCCCCCCCCCTGCATGCAGGCTTTGGAGCATGTGTTGTGCAGTGCTTGCAGTACACACAGTCTCTGAACACACAGACAGGAATTTCATAGTAAGAATGGCGGAATCTGGGGCAGGAGGACGTTAGTGGCCATACACTGGCAAATAGCCACCCGACGTGACCACAAGCTAGATACCTCTCCGATAGAAATCTGATCAGAGGGGAACTTCTGCTGCTGCACACTGCAAATAGATTCCTCATAGAATTCTGCTTTATGGAACTGCTGCAGAGCCAGCTGAGGGAGCCCCCCTTAGCTATGTCCCCAGCGCTCCACCATCGCCTCCTCTAGGTGACCCTGCGTACTCGCGTAACTTCCTGCCGGCCGCAAGTGCTGAGGAGAGGAGGCGGAAGGACACAGGAGGGAGCACGCTGGCCGGACAGGTGATTGTGCTCCACTGTGAACACTCTGAAGGGCCCCGGGGAGCACTATCAATGGGGGGGGGGGGGGACCTTGGGGGTGTGTCACTGGCTCTGGGCCCTAAGCAACTTACAACCACGCCCCCTTTCAATGGAGATTTTCCACCTGGTTCAATCAATAATTTTGATCAGTTTTACCTGTTGGAGGGGGGGGTGGAGGGGGGTTTCACAGCTGGGGCAGGTGAGGTGCTGGCGGTGGTCACGCTGTGGCCAGTGGGGATCATTGCTGGAGCAAGCGAGATCAGAGTCAGATGGTATTAGAAGCGGAGGATCAGCATGACTGCGAGGCAAATTGCATTTTCAGGAAATATTCAGCATTGGTGGCCTCCATGTTCCCCTCTGGGTGTGAATGGAGGTGGCCTCTGCTCTTGTGCTCTCGCTGTGTGACCACACACTGTGCAGTTGTTGTTATAATGTGATGTGAGGTCTCGGAAAAGCATGGATTGTTATGACATAGCTAATTCATTGCTCGGGTGGTCTGAGCACACAGGGGTCTGGTTACTGGAGGGGTGGAAGCTGCAATGTTCCTTGTCACTCCACACTTATCCTATAGACATTCTCTGCTGTTGGAGTTCAGGGCTTGGGCACAAGGTCATGTGTATAGAGCTCTGGGCTCGGGTACAGGGTCATGTGTGCATCACATATAGTTTTGGCCAATCAGAGCAGCACTGAAGTTATGCAGCAGTTTTCCCTGCAATGCAAAGTTCAGTGACTGAGAGGTCTTGGAAGTGAATTGCAGCTGCTGTATTTTATGATTGTTTAGGTGATAGTTCTGGTTAAAGGATAACTGTAAAGGTTAGTTACCCTCATGCTCCCTGTGTCAATCGACCGCCAATCCAGATGTACCATGCCACAGTTACCACACAGGTCTCATCCACTAAAGAATACTGGAGGCGAATCTACTGTGAGCACAGTAAACGATTGGTTGGGGTGCCCATACATGACACAATCTAGATTGTATGTGCAGTCTGTAAAGGGATCAATTTTGCGCTGAAATTGAAGGTAATGCTGCCACCACTCTAGATTTTACAAGAGAGATTTCAAAAGCAAATTATTCCTAAAGGAAGAAAACTGTTAATTGCAACCTAACTAGCCACATCAACAATTTATAAAATAAGACAAGTGCTGTGGTGTGTCTCAGTATTGAGGACATGGCGTTCTTAGCATAGATGAGAATAATGGCTCAGATAACACGGGCATTCAGTGAGGCACCCAGACTGCAGATATGAGACATGAGGGTTATTACAGGAGTATTACAGAGGAGCTTTCAGCCATACTTTTTTTTTTTTTTTTATAAAAAAACACACATATACAGTGGAGGAAATAATTGTTTGACCCCTCACTGATTTTGTAAGTTTGTCCAATGACAAAGAAATGAAAAGTCTCAAAACAGTATCATTTCAATGGTAGGTTTATTTTAACAGTGGCAGATAGCACATCAAAAGGAAAATCGAAAAAATAACCTTAAATAAAAGATAGCAACTGATTTGCATTTCATTGAGTGAAATAAGTTTTTGAACCCTCTAACAATAAAAGACTTAATACTTAGTGGAAAAAACCCTTGTTTGCAAGCACAGAGGTCAAACGTTTCTTGTAATTGATGACCAAGTTTGCACACATTTTAGGAGGAATGTTGGTCCACTCCTCTTTGCAGATCATCTCTAAATCCCTAAGGTTTCGAGGCTGTCTCTGTGCAACTCTGAGCTTGAGCTCCCTCCATAGGTTTTCTATTGGATTAAGGTCCGGAGACTGACTAGGCCACTCCATGACCTTAATGTGCTTCTTCTTGAGCCACTCCTTTGTTGCCTTTGCTGTATGTTTTGGGTCATTGTCGTGCTGGAACACCCATCCACGACCCATTTTCAGTTTCCTGGCAGAGGGAAGGAGGTTGTCGTTCAGGATTTCACGATACGTGGCTCCGTCCATTTTCCCGTTAATGCGATTAAGTTGTCCTGTGCCCTTAGCAGAAAAACACCCCCAAAGCAAAATGTTTCCATCCCCATGCTTGACGGTGGGGACGGTGTTTTGGGGGTCATAGGCAGCATTTTTCTTCCTCCAAACACAGCGAGTTGAGTTAATGCCAAAGAGCTCTATTTTGGTCTCATCAGACCACAGCACCTTCTCCCAGTCACTCACAGAATCATTCAGGTGTTCATTGGCAAGCTTCAGACGGGCCTGCACATGTGCCTTCTTGAGCAGGGGGACCTTGCGAGCCCTGCAGGATTGTAATCCCTTGCGGTGTAATGTGTTTCCAATGGTTTTCTTGGTGACTGTGGTCCCTGCTAATTTGAGGTCATTCACTAACTCCTCCCCTGTAGTTCTAGGATGCTTTTTCACCTTTCTCAGAACCATTGACACCCCACGAGGTGAGATCTTGCGTGGAGCCCCAGAGCGAGGTTGATTGATGGTCATTTTGTGCTCCTTCCATTTTCGAAACCAACAGTTGTCACCTTCTCTCCCAGCTTCTTGCTAATGGTTTTGTAGCCCATTCCAGCCTTGTGCAGGTCTACAATTTTGTCTCTGACATCCTTGGACAGCTCTTTGGTCTTTCCCATGTTGGAGAGTTTGGAGTCTGCTTGATTGATTCTGTGGACAGGTGTCTTTCATACAGGTGACTAGTTAAGACAGGTGTCCTTAATGAGGGTGACTAATTGAGTAGAAGTGTCTAACCACTCTGTGGGAGCCAGAACTCTTAAAGGCAGCCATACACTGGTCGATGTGCCATCAGATCGACCAGCTGACAGATCCCTATCTGATCGAATCTGATCAGATAGGGATCGTATGGCTGCCTTTACTGCAAACAGATTGTGAATCGATTTCAGCCTGAAACCGATCACAATCTGTTCAGCTGCTCCTGCCGCCTGTCCTCCCCCCGCGCATACATTACCTGACGCTGGCTCCCGGGCGTCTTCTCCACGCTGCACCGCTCTGTTCTTGCTCCATCTCGGCGCTTCCTGTGTCACTCCGTGACCAGGAAGTTCAAATAGAGCGCCCTCTATTTGAACTTCCTGGGTCACTGCAGTGACCCAGGAAGCGCCGGGATGGAGCGGGTGCAGCGCTGAGAAGATGCGGAGAAGACGCCCGGGAGCCCGCATCAGGTAATGTATTTTTCATCGGATCGGCCGCCGCTAGCGACGCGCACTTTACCCGCGGGCGATCGAGGGTAATTTCCCGCACGGCGCGATCGACGGACCGATCCGATTTCGGGAGGAAATCGGATCGTCGGCGGCGTTTACCGCGAACGATTGGCAGCAGATTCGATCCCAGGATCGAATCTGCTGTCGAAACGGCCGGGAATCGGGCCAGTGTATGGCCACCTTAAATGGTTGGTAGGGGTTCAAAAACTTATTTCACTCAATGAAATGCAAATCAGTTGCTATCTTTTATTTAAGGTTATTTTTTCAATTTTCCTTTTGATGTGCTATCTGCCACTGTTAAAATAAACCTACCATTGAAATGATACTGTTCTGAGACTTTTCATTTCTTTGTCATTGGACAAACTTACAAAATCAGTGAGGGGTCAAATAATTATTTCCTCCACTGTATATAAGTAGATAAATCCTTGCTCTACTTACATAACATATGTATTGCACTGTCCACGTTTTAATTTTAGTGATTTTTCTACAGTAAAAAAGAGGAAATCCTTCTTAGCGTTTACCATTTTAACTGTGGCTATTTTGAAGCCAATCCTGATGTCATTTCCTCCCTTACTCTCCTCTGCCTGATTTTGTATGCATTTCCTGCCCTCAACTATAGAAAGTGCATTGTCTCAGCATGATAAATATTGGCCAATCAGAGAGGAGCAGAGGTGTGGGAGGGGAAACAGGAGGGAAAGAGGCTTCAGCCAATCAGGCTGCATTAGTTAAGCTGAGGGGGAAGTAGAACAGCAAAAAAGGACAACCCAGCATGCCCTGCAACTTCCTTTTTGTGTACCAAATAAGAGTCAGGGAAACTGGGGAATGATCATTTATCAACAAGAAAAGTCATAGTGATTTTTAACTTTTGGATTGCCTGGTTAGCATCCTTATGGTTATCACATAAAAATAAAGAATTCATTTTTTATTTTATGCCCGAAAGTTACACTATAAGTATTACACCAGGTTCTGAAAAGTCCGGTTTTCTGGGAACTTTCCAAAACGGGTGTCAGGCTGAACCCCACAACCTGTGCAGAGGGGAGCAACATGGGAGCCTCCTAACCCCTGAAATATGAAGAAAATATGGACATGATTGATTGCTGGGGTACTATAAGGTCAGCTTCCCCTAGTGAAAGCAACTGTTTGGATAGATGAGATCAGTTCCTCCCAGCTCTGGGGCAAGGTGGGAATGGTGGAGACAACGTTCCTCCACCTGACTCTGAATTTCTGCTAGAGAGGATTAACGAGTTGGTCAGCAGGGTGCTGGAGCGAGTGTTGCTGGTACTTGGGAAGGGCTCCCTTTTTGATGTGGCTCTGAAAGCTCAGCTAATATCAGAGAGTTTGTCATATGTAACTGCTTGTGACTCATATATGTAATGATGTGTTTGACTATGAAATATGGAGAGCGCGTTACACTACCCACTAGTAGTAGTAGTAGTAGAGGACTACTGCTCCCACCTTGTTTATTCCCTGCCTGGGGTGTATCAGATCAGAGGAATGATAAAGTTGGTCTCTGGGTTTCCAGGCTTCACCCCTCGGCAAATGGCCACTAACTGCAGTGCAGGGGCTTGTATGATTTGCTTGAGCAGTACAGCGACGCTATTAACCTACAAATGAGTGCATGCGCAGTACAGTGACAGTATGGACTGACAGATAAGCAGGTGGATGCGCAGTACAGTGACAGTATGGACTGACAGATAAGCAGGTGCATGTGCTGTACATTGACAGTATGGACTGACAGATAAGCAGGTGGATGCGCAGTAAAGTGACAGTATGGACTGACAAATAAGCAGGTGGATGCGCAGTACAGTGACAGTATGGACTGATAGATAAGCAGGTGCATGCGCAGTACAGTGACAGTATGGACTGTAAGCAGGTGCATGCGCAGTACAGTGACAGTATGGACTGACAGATAAGCAGGTGCATGCGCAGTACAGTGACAGTATGGACTGACAGATAAGCAGGTGCATGTGCTGTACAGTGACAGTATGGACTGACAGATAAGCAGGTGCATGCGCAGTACAGTAACAGTATGGACTGACAGATAAGCAGATGCATGCGCAGTACAGTGACAGTATGGACTGACAAATAAGCAGGTGCATGTGCTGTACAGTGACAGTATGGACTGACAGATAAGCAGATGCATGCGCAGTACAGTGACAGTATGGACTGACAGATAAGCAGGTGCATGCGCAGTACAGTGACAGTATGGACTGACAGATAAGCAGGTGCATGCGCAGTACAGTGACAGTATGGACTGACAGATAAGCAGGTGCATGCGCAGTACAGTGACAGTATGGACTGACAGATAAGCAGGTGGATGCGCAGTACAGTGACAGTATGGACTGACAAATAAGCAGGTGGATGCGCAGTACAGTGACAGTATGGACTGACAAATAAGCAGGTGGATGCGCAGTACAGTGACAGTATGGACTGACAGATAAGCAGGTGCATGCGCAGTACAGTGACAGTATGGACTGACAGATAAGCAGGTGCATGCGCAGTACAGTGACAGTATGGACTGACAAATAGGCAGGTGCATGCGCAGTACAGTGACAGTATGGACTGACAGATAAGCAGGTGCATGCGCAGTACAGTGACAGTATGGACTGACAAATAAGCAGGTGCATGTGCTGTACAGTGACAGTATGGACTGACAGATAAGCAGGTGCATGCGCAGTACAGTGACAGAATGGACTGACAGATAAGCAGCAGTATGTCCAGCAGAGTGACGCTATGAATCTACGAATGAGCGAGTGCATGCACAGTACAGTGAAAGTGTGGACTGACAGATGAGCAGCAGTATGTCCAGTAGAGTGGCAGTGACAGTATGGACTGACAGATAATCCGGTGCATGCGCAGTACAGTGACAGTATGGACTGACAGATAAGTGTATGTCCAGTAGAGTGGCAGTAACACTATGTACTCGGGTGAGTGGGTGCAGCCGCAGTACAGTGACAGTATGGACTGACAGGCAGCAGTATGTCCAGTAGAGGGGCAGTGACAGTATGGACTGACAGATGAGCAGCAGTATGTCCAGTAGAATGGCAGTGACAGTATGGACTGACAGATGATCAGGTGCATGCGCAGTACAGTGACAGTATGGACTGACAGATAAGTGTATGTCCAGTAGAGTGGCAGTAACACTATGTACTCGGGTGAGTGGGTGCAGCCGCAGTACAGTGACAGTATGGACTGACAGGCAGCAGTATGTCCAGTAGAGGGGCAGTGACAGTATGGACTGACAGATGAGCAGCAGTATGTCCAGTAGAATGGCAGTGACAGTATGGACTGACAGATGAGCAGCAGTATGTCCAGTAGAATGGCAGTGACAGTATGGACTGACAGATGATCAGGTGCATGCGCAGTACAGTGACAGTATGGACTGATAGATAAGTGTATGTCCAGTAGAGTGGCAGTGACACTATGTACTCGGGTGAGTGGGTACAGACCAGGCTGGCATTAGACATGAGTGGTGTCTCTGTATAAAGAGGTGCTGATGTAATACTTATATACCCGTCTGGCCATGGATGCGGTGATTGGGTTTGCTGGCCGGCGGCGATATTAGCGGTCTATTGTTCTTCACTTTCTGGCGTTGCATTTCAGATAACGTTCCTGAGGAGCTGAAGGACGCCTTCTACATTGACCAGTATGAACAGGAGCACATCAAGCCTCCGGTCATCAGACTGCTGCTGTCCAGCGAGCTGTACTGCCGGGTCTGCAGCCTCATCATGAAGGGGGATCAGGTGGCCGCCCTGCAGGGACACCAGCCCGTCATCGAGGCCTTGTCACACAAAGGGATATACGTGATGGAGAGCGAGGAAGCGCCAGTGTCTGAAGCCGACCTCACCTGTGCCCCCATCAAAATGGTCTGTATGCCAAGATCACTGCCATACACACTGCTGTATGCTAATCTCACTGCCATACACACTGCTGTATGCTAATCTCACTGCCATACACACTGCTGTATGCTAATCTCACTGCCATACACACTGCTGTATGCTAATCTCACTGCCATACACACTGCTGTATGCTAATCTCACTACACACTGCTGTATGCTAATCTCACTGCCATATACACTGCTGTATGCTAATCTCACTACACACTGCTGTATGCTAATCTCACTGCCATATACACTGCTGTATGCTAATCTCACTGCCATATACACTGCTGTATGCTAATCTCACTGCCATATACACTGCTGTATGCTAATCTCACTGCCATATACACTGCTGTATGCTAATCTCACTGCCATATACACTGCTGTATGCCAAGATCACTGTCATATACTGCTGTATGCCAAGATCACTGCCATATACACTGCTGTATGCTAATCTCACTGCCATACACACTGCTGTATGCTAATCTCACTGCCATACACACAGCTGTATGCTAATTTCACTGCCATACACACTGCTGTATGCTAATCTCACTGCCATACACACTGCTGTATGCTAATCTCACTGCCATACACACTGCTGTATGCTAATCTCACTGCCATACACACTGCTGTATGCTAATCTCACTGCCATACACACTGCTGTATGCTAATCTCACTGCCATACACACTGCTGTATGCTAATCTCACTGCCATACACACTGCTGTATGCTAATCTCACTGCCATACACACTGCTGTATGCTAATCTCACTGCCATACACACTGCTGTATGCTAATCTCACTGCCATACACACTGCTGTATGCTAATCTCACTGCCATACACACTGCTGTATGCTAATCTCACTGCCATACACACTGCTGTATGCTAATCTCACTGCCATACACACTGCTGTATGCTAATCTCACTGCCATACACACTGCTGTATGATAATCTCACTGCCATACACACTGCTGTATGCTAATCTCACTGCCATACACTGCTGTATGCTAATCTCACTGCCATACACACTGCTGTATGCTAATCTCACTGCCATACAGACTGCTGTATGCTAATCTCACTGCCATACACACTGCTGTATGCTAATCTCACTGCCATACACATTGCTGTATGCTAATCTCACTGCCATACACACTGCTGTATGCTAATCTCACTGCCATACATACTGCTGTATGCTAATCTCACTGCCATACACACTGCTGTATGCTAATCTCACTGCCATACACACTGCTGTATGCTAATCTCACTGCCATACACACTGCTGTATGCCAATCTCACTGCCATACACTGCTGTATGCTAATCTCACTGCCATACACACTGCTGTATGCTAATCTCACTGCCATACACACTGCTGTATGCTAATCTCACTGCCATACACACTGCTGTATGCTAATCTCACTGCCATACACACTGCTGTATGCTAATCTCACTGCCATACACACTGCTGTATGCTAATCTCACTGCCATACACACTGCTGTATGCTAATCTCACTGCCATACACACTGCTGTATGCTAATCTCACTGCCATACACACTGCTGTATGCTAATCTCACTGCCATACACACTGCTGTATGCTAATCTCACTGCCATACACACTGCTGTATGCTAATCTCACTGCCATACACACTGCTGTATGCTAATCTCACTGCCATACACACTGCTGTATGCTAATCTCACTGCCATACACACTGCTGTATGCTAATCTCACTGCCATACACACTGCTGTATGCCAAGATCACTGCCATACACACTGCTGTATGCTAATCTCACTGCCATACACACTGCTGTATGCCAAGATCACTGCCATACACATTGCTGTATGCTAATCTCACTGCCATATACACTGCTGTATGCTAATCTCACTGCCATATACACTGCTGTATGCTAATCTCACTGCCATATATACTGCTGTATGCTAATCTCACTGCCATACACACTGCTGTATGCTAATCTCACTGCCATACACACTGCTGTATGCTAATCTCACTGCCATACACACTGCTGTATACTAATCTCACTGCCATACACACTGCTGTATGCCAAGATCACTGCCATACACACTGCTGTATGCTAATCTCACTGCCATACACACTGCTGTATGCCAAGATCACTGCCATACACACTGCTGTATGCTAATCTCACTGCCATATACACTGCTGTATGCTAATCTCACTGCCATATACACTGCTGTATGCTAATCTCACTGCCATACATACTGCTGTATGCTAATCTCACTGCCATACACACTGCTGTATGCTAATCTCACTGCCATACACACTGCTGTATGCTAATCTCACTGCCATACACACTGATGTATGCCAATCTCACTGCCATACACTGCTGTATGCTAATCTCACTGCCATACACATTGCTGTATGCTAATCTCTCACTGCCATACACACTGCTGTATGCTAATCTCACTGCCATACACACTGCTGTATGCTAATCTCACTGCCATACACACTGCTGTATGCTAATCTCACTGCCATACACATTGCTGTATGCTAATCTCACTGCCATACACACTGCTGTATGCTAATCTCACTGCCATACACACTGCTGTATGCTAATCTCACTGCCATACACACAGCTGTATGCTAATCTCACCGCCATACACACTGCTGTATGCTAATCTCACCGCCATACACATTGCTGTATGCTTATCTCACCGCCATACACACTGCTGTATGCTAATCTCACTGCCATACACACTGCTGTATGCTAATCTCACTGCCATACACACTGCTGTATGCTAATCTCACTGCCATACACACTGCTGTATGCTAATCTCACTGCCATACACACTGCTGTATGCTAATCTCACTGCCATACACACTGCTGTATGCTAATCTCACTGCCATACACACTGCTGTATGCTAATCTCACTGCCATACACACTGCTGTATGCTAATCTCACTGCCATACACACTGCTGTATGCCAAGATCACTGCCATACACACTGCTGTATGCTAATCTCACTGCCATACACACTGCTGTATGCCAAGATCACTGCCATACACACTGCTGTATGCTAATCTCACTGCCATACACACTGCTGTATGCCAAGATCACTGCCATACACACTGCTGTATGCTAATCTCACTGCCATACACACTGCTGTATGCCAAGATCACTGCCATACACACTGCTGTATGCTAATCTCACTGCCATACACACTGCTGTATGCTAATCTCACTGCCATATGCTGGCCTGTGTCTGTGTATGTGAGAGGGATATGGAGGCTGCCATGTTTATTTCCAGTTAACCTTCTTAGCGAGTCAGGCTCGAGACGGAAAACTGCAGCTCAGCATGGTAACCCCGAGCTGGATCCGTGGGAAGTGTGCAATGTACAGGGCTACCACAGATCTATTTCGCAGTATCATTTTTAGGGTCTAAAAGAATGTGAAAAAATTGCTCCGCTTTCAGACACTAAAGTTTAGAAATCATAACGCCAGGGAGGTTAAACAATACCAGTTGCCTGGCTGTCCTGCTGATCTCTCTGGCTGCAGTAGTGTCTGAATCACACACCAGAAACAAGCTTGCAGCTAATACAGTCACACTTCAGTCACCTGATCTGCTGCATGCTTGTTTAGGGGTTAAGAGTATTAGACAGATGATCAGCAGGACAGCCAGGCAACGTGCATTGTGTTAAAGGAAATCCATATGTCAGCCACCATATTCCTCTCACTTTAGGTGTGCTGAGTTTTTTAAGAAATCCTAAAGCAAGTTGTGCGGCCCCCTGACATACTGACCAGGGACTTCCTCCAGCCCCTTGAAGCAAACGTGTCCCACGCAGCACCTTTCATTCGCAGCTGCCAGCCCGGGGTCCCTGCCGGTTCAGAGGCTGACCTTGAGGTCGTCCTAACTGCGCCTGCGTGTCAATCAAGCCCGCATTCTCCACAGCGTACTGCGCAGTACTCTGCGGACAATGTGTGCTTTGACAGCGGCGCAGTAGAGGATGTCGGCCTCTGCACCAACGGGGACCCCTGGCTGGCGGCTGCTGCGTGGGACAGGTCTCCATCGAGGGGCTTGAGGAAATCTCCAGTAAGTATCAGAATTAGAATCTTTTATTTCACCAAGCACAACTGTGTCGTGCCCGGAATTGGTTTTGCCATGTACATGGCTAGGTGGGGAACAAGACATACAATAACAGTACAGATACAGCGGTTTAACCATGATGTTTACACATTTTGAGCTCAAGTATGTAAAATGAAAAATCAAATGTACAGCAGTGCAGTCATGTGCTACCGAATGCTACTTGAAGGGGGTGGGTAAGAGAGTTCATTGAGTTCAAAGAGTTGACAGCTGAGGGAAAGAAGCTATTCCTGTGTCTTGCAGTCCTGGTATAGTATATCATGGGGCAGCACAATTTGCTTTGATTCCTTAAAGGGAACCCGAACAGACACTACATCGGTAAAACTACATAAGCCAGTGGGTGTAGCATGGTGTCCTCATACTTAACTGTTCCTCCATTTGGATGGGTGCTCCTCCATTGCACTGTTCTGCTCCCCATTTGTGGCTCTGACATGGAGGATGAAGGAGCGGCATATGCTCTGTCCGCTCCTGCTCCCCCTGGCTTTGCACAGCAGCCGTGGTCAGCAGTGTTCTGCACGTGTTCTGGAGAAGTGCTGCGCGTGGAAGTAGGCATGACAGAGGATGCTGCACAATGGAGGGGCGCCCAGCCAAACCAGAGGGCAGGCAAGTATAGACCCCACTTAACACTTGTGCCACTGTGTAGTTTTCATGAGATCTAGTTTGTTCAGGTTCCCTTTAAATCCCATATAAACCTGGAATTGAAAGGATTACATTCTGAAGCACTTGCGTTGTTTAGTGTGTTACTTATTAGCGCTGTGCTTTCTAGTTGTAGAGAATGGTGACTGTCTGCAGCATTTTGCATGATAAAATTGCATAGAGTTTGCCTTGTGTGTAAACGATCTGTGTTGTGTAGCTTTGTCTGATGCAGATAGCATTTCCTTTGCTGTGTTGGAATGATCTGTATTGTGTAGCATTGCCTGATGCAGAGAGCAATAGCAGCTGATTGTAGGACAAGGCTGGTTATTTATGCATGGATCTAGGTGACACATAATCAATTCTGATGAACGCGGACAATATAGAGCCTTGTGTCTTTGTCAGAAGCCATCGCATGTTGTGTGTCGCAGCTGGTGAGTGGGAGGGACGCGGGTGCCACATGCCCTGCAGTTCATAGTCTCATCCAGATATTGCACAGAACTGCTCTGACCAAAACTGGTCTGTAACTTAGGGAAGCACTGGCAGTATGCCTGCCCTGCAGCAGTTTGTGTCTCCTCCCCTTCCACAGTGGTGAGATCTCCCTGCAGCAGTTTGTGTCTCCTCCCCTCCCACAATGGTGAGATCTCCCTGCAGTAGTTTGTGTCTCCTCCCCTCCCATAATGGTAAGATCTCCCTGCAGTACTCTGTGTCTCCTTCCCTCCCACAATGGTGAGTTCTCCCCGCAGTAGTTTGTGTCTCCTCCCCTCCCACAATGGTGAGATCTCCCTGCAGTAGTGTCTCCTCCCACAATGGTGAGATCTCCCTGCAGTGGTTTGTCTCTCCTCCCCTCCCACAATGGTGAGATCCCCCTGCAGTGGTTTGTCTCCTCCCCTCCCACAATGGTGAGATCTCCCTGCAGTGGTTTGTTTTGTGTTGCAGAGTGCCCACATGTCTATGATCGATGCCCTGATGATTGTTGTGTGTTGCAGAGTGCCCACATGTCTATGATCGATGCCCTGATGATTGTTGTGTGTTGCAGAGTGCCCACATGTCTATGATCGATGCCCTGATGATGGCGTACACCGTAGAGATGATCAGCATAGAGAAAGTAGTGACCAGCGTTAAACGCTTCTCCACGTTCAGCGCCTCTAAGGAGCTGCCCTACGACCTGGAGGATGCCATGGTCTTCTGGATTAATAAGGTACACGGCAGGACATGTGCTGATAATGCTTCATTACGGATGACTGTGTATGAAAGGAACGTTATATTGGATCTCTATCCTCAGTCATAAATAAATTGTGGTACAGACTGCGCCTTTATAACAACTGTTACCTTCTACCACAAATGCCACACAAATAACAATACTATTAGCATTGCGTTATACTCAGCATGCAGGTTCTCTTTACAGAATCCGTCTGTTTATTTTGTTACATATAGCATTTACTATAATTAATTTTCACTGTTTTAATAAATGATTGAAAATCATTTATAGGCTTTTGATCTGTCTTTAGTATCACAGAACGAATCTGCTCCCCAAAAAGACATTACCCAGAGAATCTGTATTGTCTAGATCTAGACAAGGGTGGGCCAGAGAATCTGTATTGTCTAGATAAAGACCAGGGGCAGCTCAGAGAATCTGTATTGTCTAGATCTAGACCAGGGACTGCTCAGAGACTCTGTATTGTCCAGATCTAGACCAGGGACTGCTCAGAGACTCTGTATTGTCCAGATCTAGACCAAGGACAGGCCAGAAAATCTGTATTGTTTAGCTCTAGACTAGGGATGCCCCAGAGGATCTGTATTGTCTAGATCTACACCAGGGGCAGCCCAGAGGATCTGTATTGTCTAGATCTACACCAGGGGCAGCCCAGAGGATCTGTATTGTCTAGATCTAGACCAGGGGCAACCCAGAGGATCGGTATTGTCTAGATCTAGACCAGGGGATGGCCCAGAGAATCTGTATTGTTTAGATCTAGACCAGGGGAGGGCCCAGAGAATCTGTATTGTCTAGATCTACACCAGGGGAGGGCCCAGAGAATCTGTATTGTTTAGATCTAGACTAGGGGAGGGCCCAGAGAATCTGTATTGTCTAGATCTACACCAGGGGCAGCCCAAAGGATCTGTATTGTCTAGATCTACACCAGGGGCAGCCTAGAGGATCTGTATTGTCTAGATCTAGACCAGGGGCAGTCCAGAGGATCTGTATGGTCTAGATCTAGACCAGGGGCAGCCCAGAGAATCTGTATTGTGTAGATCTACACCAGGGGCAGCCCAGAGGATGTGTATTGTCTAGATCCAGACCAGGGGTGGCCCAGATAATCTGTATTGTCTAGATCTAGACAAGGGGAGGGCCCAGAGAATCTGTATTGTCTAGATCTACACCAGGGGAGGGCCCAGAGAATCTGTATTGTCTAGATCTAGACCAGGGGAGGGCCCGGAGAATCTGTATTGTCTAGATCTAGACCAGGGGAGGGCCCAGAGAATCTGTATTGTTTAGATCTAGACCAGGGGAGGGCCCAGAGAATCTGTATTGTCTAGATCTACACCAGGAGAGGGCCCAGAGGATCTGTATTGTCTAGATCTAGAACAGGGGCAACCCAGAGGATCTGTATTGTCTAGATCTACACCAGGGGCAGCCCAGAGAATCTGTATTGCCTAGATCTAGACCAGGGGCAGCCCAGAGAATCTGTATTGTGTAGATCTACACCAGGGGCAGCCCAGATGATCTGTATTGTCTAGATCAGCACTGATCTAGACAATCCAGATTATTTGGGCCCTCCCCTGGTCCAACTTTGTGGCATGGAGGGCTGTTTTCTTTCCAGACCACATGGTGGTCCCCCTCAGGTAAAAAAAAACTAGCAGCAGTTTCCCCGCAAAATGCAAATAGAGTGATAGCAGATTTCCCCACAAAGTGCAACCAGATTGGCAGCAGATTCTACACAAAATGCAATCATATTGGCAACATATTTCCCCACAAAATGCATTTTGAATGGCAGCCGGAATACAGCCATAATTACCTAACTACCGTCAATTGAGTCATAAACCCCCTTTCCCCCATGCTGAAGCTGCTGTAAGGTACATATTTACAGCCCCCCCCCCCCCCCTCGTTCTCCCCTGTGCTGCCGCCGCCTCTAACACACCTCAGATCGGCGGCGAGCAGGAGATAGGAGCCAGCCAAACCAGCGCACAGCACCCGCAAGGTGGATTTTAAAAGCTGCACGTGACCAATGATGTCACTTCCTCCATTTGAATTCACCGCGCGGCTGCTGTGCGCTGGTCTAGCTGGCTCCTATCTCCTGCTCGCCGCCGATCTGAGGTGCGTTAGAGGCGGCGGCAGCACGGGGGAGAACGAGGGGGGGCTGTAAATACAGTATGTACATTACAGCAGCCGCAGCATGGGGGAAAGGGTTTTCAGGGGTGGCCCAGAGACTCTGTATGGTCTAGATCTAGACCAGGGGTGGCCAGAGACTCTGTATGGTTTAGATCTAGACCAGGGGTGGCCAGAGACTCTGTATGGTTTAGATCTAGACCAGGGGTGGCCAGAGACTCTGTATGGTCTAGATGTAGACCAGGGGTGGCCAGAGACTCTGTATGGTTTAGATCTAGACCAGGGGTGGCCAGAGACTCTGTATGGTTTAGATGTAGACCAGGGGTGGCCAGAGACTCTGTATGGTTTAGATGTAGACCAGGGGTGGCCAGAGACTCTGTATGGTTTAGATGTAGACCAGGGGTGGCCAGAGACTCTGTATGGTTTAGATGTAGACCAGGGGTGGCCAGAGACTCTGTATGGTTTAGATCTAGACCAGGGGTGGCCAGAGACTCTGTATGGTTTAGATGTAGACCAGGGGTGGCCAGAGACTCTGTATGGTCTAGATCTAGACCAGGGGTGGCCAGAGACTCTGTATGGTTTAGATGTAGACCAGGGGTGGCCAGAGACTCTGTATGGTTTAGATCTAGACCAGGGGTGGCCAGAGACTCTGTATGGTTTAGATGTAGACCAGGGGTGGCCAGAGACTCTGTATGGTCTAGATCTAGACCAGGGGTGGCCAGAGACTCTGTATGGTTTAGATGTAGACCAGGGGTGGCCAGAGACTCTGTATGGTTTAGATCTAGACCAGGGGTGGCCAGAGACTCTGTATGGTCTAGATGTAGACCAGGGGCGGCCCAGAGACTCTGTATTGTCTAGATCTAGACCAGGGGTGGGCGAACATGCCGCAGGCTGCATATTTCTCATCTCCTCCCTCCCTGCAGAGTTGTGAGCGGTGCGTAATCACAGGTTACTCACCCAATCACAGCTTCCAGCAGCAATCTCCATGGTGGCATCATGTGACAGCAGGTGACATCACGTTGCTATGGCCACTGGAAACTGTGGTTGGGCGAGTAACCTGTGATTACGCACCGCTCACAACTCTGCAGGGAGGGAGGAGAGGAAAGTAGCACGCTATCGGCAGGCTGGATGCAAAGTGCTAATAGGCCAGGCACAGCCTGCTGGCCATAGTTTGTCTATCTCTGGTCTAGAAAGATTAGGCTGTTTGTGTTAACCCTTCCTTAGGTTAGACCAGATAGCAGGATCCTATCTCCTGTAGCTGACCGGTTTCTGCACCTGCGCTGTAGAGTGGATCTGTTCGGGCTCGGCTATTTATGCCTGAGACTGAAGGTGAGCCACTACTGCGCCTGTACGAGGCTCACACCGGACTGTTATACTCCTGGAGTCTGGCAGGATACTCAGCATCTGATGGCGCTGGAACAGAGGAGGACGGGGGAGGCCTCATCAGGATCCAGAGGCTTTCCCTTCTGAGGTGAGTACCCCATAAGGGGTGTTGTGTGACTGCAGGTCAGTGTGTGCGGGACTGAGGGGAGGAGTCTGTGGAATGAGTCGGCTTTACCTGAACCAGTAATAAGAGAAATGATTGTGTTTTAGGTGAACCTGAAGATGAGAGAGATCCTGGAGAAGGAGCAGAGATTAAAGCAGCAGATAATCGAGAGCCCCAGCCATCAGAAGGTATCCTCCGGATTCATGTATACTGCGTCCCGTGTCTGTCTGTATGTATGGCTGGTAGGAGGGCTCAGCTCCACCTGCTGCCCCACAGCATTGTGGGAAGATAGATGGAGGCGGACTTCAGCTCAGCTCCGCCTGCTGCCCCACAGCATTGTGGGAAGATAGGTGGAGGCGGACTTCAGCTCAGCTCCGCCTGCTGCCCCACAGCATTGTGGGAAGATAGGTGGAGGCGGACTTCAGCTCAGCTCCGCCTGCTGCCCCACAGCATTGTGGGAAGATAGGTGGAGGCGGACTTCAGCTCAGCTCCGCCTGCTGCCCCACAGCATTGTGGGAAGATAGGTGGAGGCGGACTTCAGCTCAGCTCCGCCTGCTGCCCCACAGCATTGTGGGAAGATAGGTGGAGGCGGACTTCAGCTCAGCTCCGCCTGCTGCCCCACAGCATTGTGGGAAGATAGGTGGAGGCGGACTTCAGCTCCGCCTGCTGCCCCACAGCATTGTGGGAAGATAGATGGAGGTGTACCTCAGCTCCGCCTGCTGCCCCACAGCATTGTGGGTAGATAGATGGAGGTGTACCTCAGCTCGCCTGCTGCCCCACAGCATTGTGGGAAGATAGATGGAGGACTTCCTGTCACTAACATTCCTTCCTCACTCTGTCCTCTCGGGGATGGTCATTGAGACGCTTTATAAAATGATGCAATAGTTATTCCAGTCCGATGCAAATCTATGCTGCTTGCAGACAGACCAATGAAATGCCACAGCTGCCATATAGAACTGGTCCAGTTCTTAGCTGCATACATTTGCATGGAATTTACATCAACACAGAATAATTAGCATCTTATTGACCATCTTTATACCTTAACTTCCTGTTTAGTTATAATGTGGCTTTTCACACTGTACGTCTTTAGCTGTGTTTTATACACCTATACAGTCCCATTGCTGCTGTTACACGATGAGCCACCTTAGAGGATACGTGAGACGAAATAAATGAGTGGATCTTTACTCACCTGGGCTTCCTCCAGAAGTCTAGCGGCTCCAGCGCTGATGTTCCCGTTCTCCAGGATGCCGCTGTCCCCTCAGTAAGATCGTGACCTGTGGCTGGATCGCAGGCTTCTGTGCGCCTCTCATGATCGCCCTCTTGTGGCCGGAAGAGCTCAACGTTTGCGCAGTTCACAAAGCGCAGATTGCTTCTGACCACAGGAGCGCAATCCCAAGATGCGCAAAAGCCCGCCTACCGCACAGGCCAGTGTTCAGGGGCATTTGGGTGAATCCATCGCCTTCAGCTGCCCGAGGAAAAGAGGCCTTACCGGTTATTAGGTTGTGGCCTGTTTGCCTTGCCAGGATGGCCGGGTGTGATCAGTCCTGCCTATACAGGGTGTGAGCTGAGTGTGAAGAACGCCCCACAAACACTTTCTCATGATGGATATGGAGGCTGCCATATTTATTTCCTATTAAATAATACTAGTTGACTGGCAGCTTGGCTGATCTCTTTGGCTGCAGTAGTGTTTGAATCCCACACCTGAAACAAGCATGCAGCTAACCCAGTCATCTGATCTGCATGCTTGTTCAGGGGTTGTGGCTAAATGTATTAGAGGTGGATGATCAACAGGACTGCCAGGCAATGTGCATTGTTTAGAAGGAAACAAATATGACATTCTCCCTATCCCTCTCAGGTCAGGTGTTCTTAAAAGACAGCAGTAGTGTGAGGGGTATGGAGGCTGCCATATGTATTACCTTTTAAAGAGACACTGAAGCGAAAAAAAAATATGATATAGTGAATTGGTTGTGTACTATGAATAATTACTAGAAGATTAGCAGCAAAGAAAATATCCTCATACTTTTATTTTCAGGTATATAGTGTGTTTTCTAACATTGCATCACTCTATAATATGTGCAGATTACACAACACTCAGCATTCAAAATGAGTCTTTCAGAGCAGTCTATGAAGTAATGACCTTTCCTCTGCCAGAGGAAAAGTAAATCGTTCAGGAACAGTTGAGATAATAAAAGTCAATAGACAGCCCTCTCCAGGACTTTGAAAGTCGTAGAGCTTAATGGCTTGTTTGCATAGAGATAACAACTGGAGTTTCTTAGCTCTTCCTGTACTGGAAACAATTAGACTGATGTATCTGATCTTAATGTTTTATTTCTTAGCTGTACAACACATACCAATCATAATATCATAGTTTTTTTTTTCGCTTCAGTGTCTCTTTAAGCAATACTAATTGCCTGGCTGTCTTTCTGATCCTCTGCCTCTAAATGGTCCCATACACTATGGAATTGATCAATCAAAAATCGATTCTATCAAATCTATCGATCAATCGATTTGCGGCCAGTTTCGATGGATTTGATCTATCTGACAGGATGGAAAATCTAGGTTGATATGCTGCTGGCAGCAGATTGATGGCCCATAGTTTCATTGGATCTAATGGTCCAATAATGCATTTCATTCTGAAATCTGTTCCAAGTGTGTGGCACACATCAGATAGATTCCTGTCAAATTCGATCTGACAGGCATCTGACAGAAATCTATCTGATGGTCGAATCTGCTGAAAATCTATAAGTGTATGGCCACCTTAATACTTTTAGCCATAGCCCCTGAACAAGCATGCAGCAGATCAGAGGCTTCTGACATTATTGTCAGTTCTGACAAGATTAGCTGCATCACTGTTTCAGGTGTGGAATTCAGACATTACTGCAGCCAAATAGACCAGCAGGGCTGCCAGGCAACAAGAAAACAAATATGGCAGCCTCCATACTCGAGTTGTTATGTAAATGCCTCCCCATGTGTCATACGTACAGCTTTTTCTTATATGACGGACGTGCTGTGTGAGTAATCTGTGACCTTGCAGTTACTGTGTAACCTGTTAACATGCATGTGTCTCCTCACTCTAACCCTGACCGCTTGCTGGTGTTACTGCGTCTTGCTCTGCCCACTCTCTGAATTGTCACGAGATCTGTGGATGCCGGCCTGTATATTTCTGCAGATTGAGGGGTTTGCACTGATGATCTGACCTGTTGTGCGTTTCTGTAAAGCCAGCCATACAGCCTGTGATGTTTTCAGTCATTCAGCCGGTCCCGTCAGTGAAAACGTCACACGGAATGAAAATCTATTCAGAACTGGGCAGTTATCGATTTTATGCTGAGAATATCGATCAGAACTTTATTAGTAGGGAGTTTTATTGTTATTGTGGCGCTTGATTCGTGGCCTCATAGCTGTGCACTGCATTGATTGGTGCAGAGCTGGAGGGGGTGGGGCTTCCATCAGTCTCCATCCTGATCTGAAATGATGGGAAAATGATCCCTGCTCTGATCGGGGAGATCGTGTACAGTATCGGTTGCTCATCACATGGTGTATGGCTAGTTTATCTGAAGACGCTGGACGTATCGTATGCAGGGTGGAGTGACGAAATGTATGTTGCCATGAGCAACCAGTTAGAGAGCAGCTAAATCCTCATTGGTTGCTTTGGGTAACCACCCTGCATTTTATTGGCTGACCATTTTTATTATTTTTTTTGCAAAACAATCCCTGAAAATGTTGTTTTTCATGATCAATGGGCCATATTTGTTCATATAAAAATGATTATGTAAGAGCTGTTTTGTACATATTTAAAGGGTCATTCCTTTCAAAATGGATGTGATAGCATGACATGTCTGCTGTTGCATTAAAGGGTTTTGTTCTTATATTTATAGAGAAGCTGTCAGCCATACTGTCTCAGGAAAAAAAACAAACACATATATAACTAGATAAATAATAATCCGAACATTTATAAAGCGCTTTTCTCCTGTAGGACTCAAAGCGCTCAAGAGCTGCAGCCACTGGGACACGCTCAGGAGGCCACCCTGCAGTGTTAGGGAGTCTTGCTGAACTCCATACTGAATCGGTACAGACCCTGGCCAGGATTTGAACCCTGGTCTCCCATGTCAAAGGCAGAGCCCTTAACCAGTACACTATCCAGCCGCTTGCTCTACTTACATAACGCATGTACTGTATTGTACTGTCCACATTTTGATTTTAGTGATTTTTATACAGTAAAAAAAGAGAAAATCCTTCTTAGCATTTCCCATTTTAACCTTAGCTATTTTGAAGCCAGCCCTGATGTAATATCCGCCCTTAGTCTCCTCTGCCTGATTTGCCCGCCCTTCACTATAGAAAGTGCATTGTCTCAGCATGAGAAATATTGGCCAATCAGAGAGGAACAGAGGTGTGGGCGGGGAAAACAGGAGGAAAGAGCCTTCAGCCAATCACGCTGCATTAGTTAAGTCTGAGGGGAAGTAGACAAGCAAAAAAGGACAACCCAGCATGCCCTGCAACTTCCTTTGTGTGTACCAAATAAGAGTCAGGTAAACTGGGGAATGATCATGTATCAACAAGAAAAGTAAGAGTGATATTATCCAGATAAAAATAAAGAATTGATTTTATGCCCGACAGTTACACTTCAAAGTATTTCTATTTTTTTTGTTTTCATAGAACTTCCCCATAAGGGGGTTGGCAATAGTGTGCCGTGGGGTGAGAGGCATTACTGCTCCCCCCCCCCCCAAAAAAAAAAAGGCACACTGCTACAACCCCCCCTTATGGAGAAGGTAAAGGGTGCTCAGCAGGAAATAACTATTCACATTTTATAGTCTATCCCTTCTCCCGTCCCTGAATCATGGGTGCTGTGTTTGTGCTCAGCTTGTTATCACTCTCAGATCTACAGAGAGGCACAGACTGGGCGGGGCTCCCTGCACTTGGAAACTCCCAGCATGCATCTTGTTAGGCACTATCTGTTAGGCATAGTCATGTGGTCTGGAGCCCTGCCACAGATTTATTTTAAGGTTTTTGCTCTTAAAAATGGAAATAAAATGTGAATATAAACCAGCTAGTGTTGCTGTCTGCTAGAGAGAAGTACAAGGGTTAGTTTCTTTTATATCCCCAGAGGTAGAGGTGGTCAGTGCTGGGGGGTGTGGTGGGGTAATAATGACCTGGGGGAGGCGCTAGCAGGAGATTAGCCCCCCCCCCGAAGTGGAATATCTCTTTTGTATGGAATGACCTGTTAAATCGTGAGAGTTGCTGCTGCGGTTTTCTCCGCACTGAACTTGGTAAAGAATGGAAAGTTTTTAGAGGTTTTCATATAATTTTGTGCTTATTTAATCTGCGGAACTTTCCTTTCTTCTGCCTAACGTGTTCTCCTTCCTTCCTGAAAAGTCTCCTTCAAAATGGTATTGGAAGTTAGTACCTGTAAGTTATCCCCCCTCAGTGTAAAACGTTCATCCATCTCACCATAGTGCGGTCATCTTACTGTGCAGCTTTCTCCATTCTCCCGCAGGAAGCGGCCGTCCCAAGACCTCCAGCTGTCTGCGGGCTACCAGAGGCTGTCAGGGCATGCTGAGACTGTTAGTGCTCCTGTGGCAATGTCTGTAAACGGACGGTGATGCTTCAGATACTTTCTAAAGTGTCTGCAGTGCCCAACAACCTCCGGCCGGGATTCCCCCGAGCGCACAAGCCTATCCGAACAAAGCACCTCAGAGAGAGATCTCATAGGCTTGTGGAGAACAGGAAGGGGCGGAGCCCACAGGCAGGAAGTGCTTGGTTGGTTCTGCAGTTGGGATTGGATGCAGGAAAGTATCTGGAGTATATAGGTGCCACCGTGGCGGCTGACATTGCTGTGCTCCTCATGAAGGTTCCAGTGGCTGTTATACTGATCCTCTGATCATATCACCTGAGTCACTCGCTGGTAATAACATGCAGATCAGGAAATGCAGGATATCAGATCTGCACGCTTGTTCCAGGGGAGTGATTCAGAGAGTATTGCCGGAGGTTCCATGTTACAGCCAGGTAAGTATAGTGTTATCAGAAGAGAAATTCGGCAATGGCAGCCTCCATGTTCCCCATGACTGTGTGCACTGAACCCAAACCCCAGGAAATTATATTATTTTAGTTTTTGTGGAAAGGCGTTAAAACCTTCAGTTTTTACTGCCGTTTGTGTGTCTGCTGGACCTCCATTTCCTGTCTGAGGCATCTCTGTGACTTTTGTATGAGCGCTGGACAGGAAATAAGTAATGTCTCCAGCAGTCTGTGTATTGGTCCAGGTGACACAAAATTTAAAACGGACGTATGTTTTTTAAAAAATTATAAAATAGATTACAGAATGGCTTCTGCAGCATCAATCTGTGTGCGGAAACATTTATAATGAAAACAGGATCTCTCTTTAATTTCCCCCCATTCTACAAAGTGGGGCCAATAAAATATCTGGCCCTGATTGACCTACTTCCTGCCAGGACAGGAAATTAGGTAAATTCCAGTTGATGGCAGCACAACCGCTTCCATATTATCAAACACTAAGATAAGCGTTTTGCCTCTGAAGTTTGGCAGTAAGCAGCGCCTGGTTTACATGCATTGCCCGCCGTGACAGGCTGGCCGTAAGCAGCTCGGAGGTCTTGGGATCCGCCCCCCTGCACACGACGGCCGCAGCAAGGTGTCAGGGGAGAAACCGACAAGGTGTTTTGAGCCGTGAATCAGATTGGCTCGTAGCTTTTGTTACCTCTGTACTTAATATCCACACAAATGAAGAGTACGTACTGTACCCGTGGCCATCACTCCTTGTGCTGTTGTGTGTACCTCTGTGACCTCTGCACCAGCTTTCACTCGTAACCATCATTAACCGTCTCATTCTCTGTGTGTTTCCTGCTTCATCTGTGTCCGTTAGCCCGATCTAATGCATGCCTTAGCGCACTGCATGCTGGAGCCCGCGGAGTTTGCCCGAGTGGTATAGTATACATCTCCTTTCCATACATAGCTGATCCAGTCTGTGGGGCATGCGGGGGGAGCCTGTCCTATCTTGTGGCTGATACTCACCAAAATAACCTCTCGCCTCTCAAGAGTTCCGCTTCACCTGAAAAATGTTCACCTCGGACATTTTCATTCCCGTACCTCCCCCCCCCCAACCTTCCCCGTGTGACCGTAACTGCTACCGGGGTTGGTGAATTTAGATATTTTATTTATTTATTTTTATTCCTTTTCTTTCCCTAAATTATTCGTCCTCGTATTTTATTCTTTAGCGTCTTGAATGCCCGAAATATTAGAAGGTGAAATGTGATGAAACGGCTGAAATATTTCGTGGGAATGCTTTATTGGTATTGGGTTGTGCTAGGGGCACACGCATCGATTTTTCTGGCCAATTCAGTCGCACTGATCAGACTTGCCAGACAACATTGCACCCAACATATCTAAATTGATTTCCTTATGATTGAGTTCTGGCCGGTCATCAATAGGAACTGGGATTGGATATGTTGGGAAATGCCTGGGTGCGGATGGGGCAGGAGAGGCCGGGGATCTTTGGCTGCATGGAGCTGTGGTGCTCTCAGCAGTACAACACATGCAGTTCTACCCTACAGGCCTCAAACATGGAAACGCACAGCAGGCAAGTCCACATCCTCACCAGTGTCTGCACCTGCATTACCGTACTGAGCACATACAGTGGGATGCGAAAGTTTGGGCAACCTTGTTAATCATCATGATTTTCCTGTATAAATCGTTGGTTGTTACGATTACAAAGTCAGTTAAATATATCATATAGGAGACACACACAGCGATATTTGAGAAGTGAAATTAAGTTTATTGGAATTACAGAAAGTGTGTAATAATTGTTTAAACAAAATTAGGCAGGTGCATAAATTTGGGCGCCACAAAAAAGAAATGAAATCAATATTTAGTAGATCCTCCTTTTGCAGAAATTACAGCCTCTAAATGCTTCCTGTAGGTTCCAATGAGAGTCTGGATTCTGGATGAAGGTATTTTGGATCATTCCTCCTTACAAAACATCTCTAGTTCATTCAGGTTTGATGGCTTCCGAGCATGGACAGCTCTCTTTAACTCACACCACAGATTTTCAATTATATTCAGGTCTGGGGACTGAGATGGCCATTCCAGAATGTTGCACTTGTTCCTCTGCATGAATGCCTTAGTGGATTTTGAGCAGTGTTTAGGGTTGTTGTCTTGTTGAAAGATCCAGCCCCGGCGCAACTTCAGCTTTGTCACTGATTCCTGGACATTGGTCTCCAGAATCTGCTCTGATACTGAGTGGAATTAATGCATCCCTCAACTTTGACAAGATTCCCAGTCCCTGCACTGGCCACACAGCCCCACAGCATGATGGAACCACCACCATATTTTACTGTAGGTAACGGGTGTTTTTCTTGGAATGCTGTGCTCTTTTTCCTCCATGCATAACGCCCCTTGTTATGCCCAAATAACTCAATTTTAGTGTCTTCAGTCCACAGCACCTTATTCCAAAATGAAGCTGGATTGTCCAAATGTGCTTTAGCATACCTCAGGCAGCTCTGTTTGCACTGTGGGCAGAGAAAATGCTTCCTCTGCATCACTCTCGCATACAGCATCTCCTTGTGTAAAGTGCGCCGAATGGTTGAACGATGCACAGTGAACTCCATCTGCAGCAAGATGATGTTGCAGGTCTTTGGTGCTGGTCTGTGGGTTGACTCTGACTGTTCTCACCATTCGTCGCTTCTGTTTATCTGAGATTTTTCTTGGTCTGCCACTTCGAGCCTTAACTGAGCCTGTGGTCTTCCATTTCCTCAATCTGTTCCTAACTGTGGAAACCTACAGCTGAAATCTCTGAGGCAGCTTTCTGTATCCTTCCCCTAAACCATGATGATGAACAATCTTTGTCTTCAGGTAATTTGAGAGTTGTTTTGAGACCCCCCATTTTGCTACTCTTCAGAGAAAATTAAGAGGAGGGAAACTTACAATTGGTGCCCTTAAATACTCTTTCTTATAATTGTATTCACCTGTGTATGTGGGTCAGGGGTCACTGAGCTTACCAAGCCAATTTGAGTTCCAATAATTAGGTCTAAAGGTTTTCAAATCAATAAAATGACATTTATGCACCTGCCTAATTTTATTTAAACAATTATTGCGCACTTTCTGTAAATCCAATAAACTTCATTTCACTTCTCAAATATCACTGTATGTGTCTCCTATATGATATATTTAACTGATTTTTTTTTATTTTTTTTTCACAACAACCAACGATTTATACAGGAAAATCCTGACGATTAACAAGGTTGCCCAAACTTGCACATCCCACTGTATTCTACAAAGGTTTCTTTTAAGCTAATGGATAGGTTTGTAAAAGAGACTTCAGAGACTGATGGCTCGTATGCAATTCACTTTCTCCTGAGTTTTCTCCTAGGAAATAATTTTTCACTTTTACTTCAGCTGCTTGAGTACCAGCAGTCTCTGAACCCTTATGGACTAGAGACTGCTGGAACTAAAAATGGGGCTTACTGATGTCACGCCACATGGACCCACCGCTCTGGCTGTTCTCACAGTGATCACAGGGTCAGGAGCCAATGAAATCTGTTCCTGACTGGCTCACGGAGCTCTGCTGTCATAGCGACGGGAGGGCGAGTGGGCTGATGCGACGGGAGGGCGAGTGGGCTGATGCGACAGGAGGGCGGCACGATCGGTGCTAGTGACGGGTCCGTGCGGCGCAATAACTGAAATCTACGTCCTGGCAGGGATAACGGGCCCCAAACACAGCATAGATTTTAATTGGCATGGTCTGGAATCAGTTAAAATAACTTTTCAGCAATCTGCTATGTAAAAAAGTACATAAATTTAGGTGAACAAGTACTATCGCATTTTTTTTTAGTTCTTTCTTGCTGGCTGGTGGCTTAAAGTGAACCTCCGGACTAAAAATCTACTCAGCAGCAATGAAAAGGCTTGGTTTCACATCATCAGAACTGTTTCTCTTATACAAGCCTCATTTTTAGCTGCACAGAAGAAAACTGCCCGGGCTTTTTTCCCCTGATGCTGTGCAAAGCATGATGGGATTTCTGATGTTGTTGCTCTCGTTCTGCTGTTTTGGTGCAGTTTTTTTTTTTTTTTTTTTTTTTTTTTTTTTTTTTTTACATTTTGAATTTGAGATTTGAAGTCTAGCGCATGCAGCTGGGAGGGGTGATCAGGACACAGGACAGTTGGAACTGTGTCTCCTGCTCCTTGTCACCTCCTTTCAACCAAAAAGATGGCTGCCCCCATGACAAAGATGGCAGCCCCCATGAATCACAAACATTTGCCTGTTCTTTTAAAACAGGGTGGGTAAGAGATTATATTACCTATCTATTCTAATTAACATAACTAATGTGACCTGATGACAGTATGTTTGTTTAGGCTGAAGTTCCCCTTTAAAGGCATTTTATCTGCAAAGTGTTAAAATATCACCCAAGAGTAAACTCGGGAGAAAAAGTTAATTGCAAATAGTTCCAGGGCCAATATGCAGTTCACTTTATCTCCCTAAGTTTTCTCATTGGTGATAATTTTTCATCTGCTCTTTAAAATAACTTTTAAGCATTTCACAATTAAAGAAGTACTAAAAGTAGTAGAAAGATGACGATCAACTTGGTTTTGAGTATTTTCTTGCTTGCTCTGGGTTTAAAAGGCATTTTATTGACAAGGTGTGAAAATGGCACCTAGGAGAAACCTCAGGTGTAAAAAGTGAATTGCATGTGGGCCCTGGTGTCTTGTCAGCCATCACTGGAAACTTTCTCACAAGTGGTGAAGGTGAAATGGCCAAAACTTGACATCAGTTTTCCTTTTCCTGACTTTATAAAATGCAGCAGTTATCACTGACACTGACGGGCAAAATCCCATCACTATGGCGCCATATAAACTACACCAATAAATGCTCCTCCTTCCTAAAGAGGCCCTGTAGTGACATATCGTGGGGTGCAATAAATTAGTCCGGATACCCACTTATATAATTACCCTGGTTTTGGCATCCTCAAACTATTCCTTTATTGCTTATTATTATTAAATATTCCTGTATATTGGAATGCAGCTCTGCCCTCTGAGATGCTTAGCCTAGGCTGTTTAGCTATGTGGAATTCTCCCCCTTCAGTTGCTTGATTATTATTGATAAAGCGCCAACATATTCCGTGGCGGGGTACAAAGTAAGAAACAAACATGAGGTACATAATAATACAGACAATGGTGTACACCAATATACAAAATACAAATTGATACAATCCATACGAAGTACGTGCTCACGTGACGTCGGGCGAGGGAGCGGCGTCTTCAAACAAGTTGGGCGGCGATCGGGTAAGTAGATCTGCCCGGCGGATGGCTTGGGGTCAGGGCTGCCGTACACATGATAGTCGGCTCAGGCAGCTGTTATCTGCCACCTCAGCCGGCTTTTAGTCAAGCATGTGTATGAGCCTTAACCAAACATTCCACAGAGATCACCTGACAGAGATGTCGCAAGCTGGGATAAATGTCAGAATGTAAATCAGGGAGAGGAGGGATTTTACAATGGGGCAAACACTGATTAAATCATTTATGAATGGATATGGTAAAATAAAAGCTATTGTATTCATGACGTTATTTTCCCGTCGGGTCCTCTTTTTGTTGGGGTGGGGGATCAGTTGCTGGCCTCATTATAGATCCCGTCTGCATAGCGGTGGATATCGGAACGCTCAGAGTCCCCCATGACTGCGAGGAAAGGAGAGACTTACTCATTGAGGAGATTCCCAGCAGCACCCACCAAATATTTCAGCTTCCTGTCCTTCCTGTGCCCTCCCGCGACGACTTCCTCCCGCCTGTTGTGTTTCTAGTGTGTGATTATTACAGTAGAGTTCTTGCAGTGTGGATATTTGATAGTATACAGTCACAAGGCTCTAGCCTCCCCCTTGCTTTATAGACTGTTTAGCGCTAGCTGTTTCACCTTTCAGGCCTCGCCTCCTCCTGGTGACATCACAGCACACCTCCATGTGTTTGCCTTGCAGGTGCGATACCGGCGGGACCACCCCTCCAACAGACACCTCCCCTACTTCCCTTTACTGGAAGACTTAATGAAGGATATAAGTGATGGAGCTGCGCTCCTGACCGTCATCCATTACTACTGCCCAGAGCAGATGAAGCTGGATGGTGAGTCCCGTCCCTGGTCCCCTCTGTGTGACCTCGCTGCCTGTGTGTGTGTGTGTGTGTGTGTGTGTATACAGGACTGTCCCTGTTCCCCTGTGTGACCTCACTGCCTGTGTGTGTGTGTGTATATGCTGGTGTGTGTGTGTGTATACAGGACTGTCCCTGTTCCCCTGTGTGTGGGTGTGTGTTTGTGTGTGTATACAGGACTGTTCCTGTTCCCCTCTGTGTGACCTTGCTGCCTCTGTGTGTGTGTGAGAGTGTGTGTGTGTACAGGACTGTCCCTGTTCCCCTGTGTGACCTCACTGTGTGTGTGTGTGTGTGTGTGTGTGTGTGTGTGTATATATACTGTCCTTGTTCCCCTCTGTGTGACCTCACTGCCTGTGTGTGTGTGTGTGTGTGTGTGTGTGTGTATACAGGACTGTTCCTGTTCCCCTCTGTGTGACCTCACTGCCTCTGTGTGTGTGTGTGTGTGTGTGTGTGTGTATACTGTCCTTGTTCCCCTCTGTGTGACCTCGTTGCCTCTACGTGTGTGTTTGTGTACATTGTACTGTCCCTGTTCCCCTCTATGTGACTTTGCGGTGTGTGTGTGTGTGTGTACACGACTGTCCCTGTTCCCTTCTGTGTGACCTCAGGAAGCCATATAATCTCCTGCTCTCACCCTCTCCTCTTCCCCAGACATCTGTTTGAAGGAAGTGCCCTCCATGGCTGACAACATCTATAACATCCAGCTGCTGAAGGAATTCTCCAGCGAATATCTCAATAAGTGTTTCTATCTGACCATAGAAGACATGCTGTACTCCCAGCCAGTCCTGAAGGTGAGTACCAGCATGGGGCGGTAGAGAGAGTACCTGCGGAGGAGAAGAGAGTCTCTGCAGAGGTGGGGGTTGGGGGACAGGAAGGCGATAGCACCTGCAGGGTGAGGAGGGATCTAGTAGGGAGGGGGAGAGAGCAGCCAGTGTGTGTGTGTGTGTGTGTGTAGATGGAGAGCCAGTCATTCCCTGAGAGGGGGGAGAGTCCATGTGTGGGAGGGGGGGGGGGAGGGACAGGGAGAGAGGATAGTCCCTGTGGGAGAGAATCCCTGCGGGGCAGAGAGAATCCCTTCGGGGGAGGGGGCCACAGAGTCCCTGCGAGGGTGGGGGCCACAGAGTCCCTGCAGGGGAGGGGCCACAGAGTCCCTGCAGGGGAGGGGCCACAGAGTCCCTGCAGGGGAGGGGCCACAGAGAGTTCCTGCAGGGGAGGGGCAGAGAGTCCCTGTGAGGGTGGGGAAGGGGCCACAGAGAGTCCCTGCAGGGGGGGGTGTCAAGAACCGGCCCGCGGCACGCCTGCGTATACGGTTCCCGACTGCGGGTTTGACCAGATTAAGCGGGGAACAGCCTTATTTAAGCTACAAACAAGGCTGGAACCCCTCAAACACTTCCCACTGCCACCACTAGCGTTGCTAGACACGTTCACTCAGCTATCGAGTGCTCAATACGCAATCTGCGTTTTCGTATTTGGGTCAGCTTTGCGCTTAGGCCAAATACGGGAACGCCACGCACCCACACACACACACACAGTTGCAATCTTACACTGTCGTGAAGCAAAGACCCACTAACAGTCGTTCCGAACGATACTGTTAGCCACTCTGCTGTCGCTACTCGCACTGGCGTTGTTCGTACGTTGGGTCAGCTGCGCGCTTAGGCCAAAGTATGACAAACGCCCCCACACACAATGCAATTACAATTTCATACGGTAGTGTTGCTCAAGCGTACAATTAGGCATGAACTTATACACGGTTACACTTCAGTCTCTTCTAGGCTATGAGTGTTAGTTTAGTACGGCAGAAGTCAAACTTATTAAATAATAATTTAATATTCTAGAAAAACATAGAACAATGCAGAACTTAATATATACAAAATGATTACAAAAAAACAAAGTAAAAAAGTTACACAATTAAGAGTTACAAAGATACCACACACGGATATTTGCGTAAAAATAAACGGGGGAAAAAAGAACGTTACCAGCTTAGGTTAGAGCGTTGTTTGACGGGAGGACGCCGTTTCGACCAGGAGTCGCGATCCTCCCTAGCTATTCGCTACCTCCGAGAGAAGACAGTCACTAGGCATCCGCCTCTGCTTTTTATACTCTGAGCTACGCCTGTAGGCTGCAACTTCCTTGGGGAGGGGAGGAACTAGGTTTTAATTAAATCTCAGACATATTCCATTTCCCGGTAAAAGTCCATACATCAAAGATTGTGAAGTGAGCCTTTCAACTCCAGGTGAAAACTTGATTACGGCTTTTTCCTGTCTCAGTTCTCAGACATAAATGGGATTTCCAGAGATCCACATACATGAAAAGGGTACTATAGCACCTCCACTAATGATTTAATTTCCACAGGTAAAAAATGGTATCAACAGGACTTCACCCATTTCTAATAGCCTGTCATGTACATTTCAAACGTTCCTGTGTTAGTCTCCAGACTCTGGTCCTCTGGCTTTGTGTATTGAGACAATGGGCCGTCTCCTGAGTTCAAACAGTCAGGCAGATAATCCCATTAGCACTCTCAGAGGAACTGCATACAGACTGAAAGCACCTGATATGGTCAAGACAATCACCCATTTCCTTGCCCCAAGCAACTCAAGGTAACCTGCTCCCTTCTGGCAGAAAAAAATGAAAGAATATGTTCCTGTTATCCTTAATATCATCAGCACCTCAATATATCCTTAATATCATCAGCACCTCAATATATCTCCACGGGGGGGGGGGGGGGGGGGGGGAGAGAGAGTCCCTGCGAGGGTGGGGGCCACAGAGAGTCCCTGCAGGGGAGGGGCAGAGAGTCCCTGTGAGGGTGGGGAAGGGGCCACAGAGAGTCCCTGCAGGGGGGGGGGGAGAGTCCCTGCGAGGGTGGGGAAGGGGCCACAGAGAGTCCATGCAGGGGAGTGGCCACAGAGAGTCCATGCAGGGGAGTCACAGAGAGTCCATGCAGGGGAGTGGCCACAGAGAGTCCATGCAGGGGAGTGGCCACAGAGCGTCCCTGGGGAGGAAGGGCAGACAGAGTGCCTGTGGGGGAGGGGCAGAGATTGCCGCATCCTTCAGCTAGCACAGCAGCTGCTGGCCGGACACAGAACCTGCTTGACTTTCCTCTCTTTTCAGCCTAACATCATGGTGTTCATCGCTGAGCTCTTCTGGTGGTTTGAGAACGTGAAGCCGGATTTCGTGCAGCCCAGAGACACTCAAGAATCAAAGGAAGGTGAGCCGGACGAGAGGCAGAGGAGTGACGTGATGCTGGACTGACGTATATCTGCTGCCTGAGGGGCAAATTACGCTTTTTCACTTCTAAGAAAAAAAATGGATAATTATAGGGAAGCTGAAGTGAGATGAATATGGAGGCTGTCCTCTTTATTCCCTTATAAACAATGCCAGTTGCGTGGCTGCCATGCTCAGGTTTTGGCTTTACTTGTTTGAGACAAAGCCCTGTAACAAGCAAGCAGCCATTGGAGTCACGGCCCTGTAACAAGCATGCAGCCAGTATTATTATTATTATTATTATTTACTTATTTTTTTAATGTATATAGCGCCAACATATTCCGCAGCGCTTTACAAAGCACAATAAGACGACTCGGGGAACATAGATGCAACTAACAAATCTACAGCAGAGTTCCAAGCAGCACAAATATTGTGACAAAGCAGTAAACATTAGGAGGATGACCCTGCCCTTGCGAGCTTACAATCTAATGGGTTGTGGGGGATCTAATGGGTAAATAATCTACAATCTAATGGGTAAATAAGGGGGTGGAGGATGGATGAGGCAGTGATCCTTTGCCTCTGATTATAATGTGACAGAGAAGTAAATAAGGGCTATAGAAGGTTATGAGCTTGTCTGAAAAGGTGTGTTTTAAGAGTACGTTTGAAGATGTCCAGGTTTGGAGCATGACGCACAGGCTGTGGAAGAGAGTTCCAGATAAGGGATGATGCTCGTGTAAAGTCCTGGATGCCAGCATGAGAGGAGGTGATCAGTTTGGAGGCCAGGAGAATTTCTTGGGAGGAGCGGAGGTTGCAGGAGGGACAATATCTTGAGATTAGTGAGGAGATATATGGAGGAGACAACTCATGGAGGGCTTTGTATGTTAGAGTCAGGAGTTTGAACTGGATCCTCTGGGTAATGGGTAACCAGTGGAGAGAACTGCACAGTGGGGCTGCATCAGAGGAGCGTGTGGAGAGGTGAATGAGGCGGGCCGCTGAAGTTAGAAGGGATTGGAGAGGTGCTAGCCTTTTTTTGTGATAGACCACAGAGCAGGGTGTTACAGTAGTCTATTCTAGTATCACACCATCTGATCTGCATGCTTATTCCGGGCCAGTGACTTGTAGTATTAGAGGCGGAGCATCAGCACAGGAGTCGGGCAACTGGCATTGTTTATCAGAGAATAAAGATGGCAGCCACTGTATTCCTCTCACTTCAGGGAAGGTTTAGGTAATGCTGAATACAAACATCCAGGCTGCTGTCAAGTATCCAGTTGCAGGAAGACATAAATGACTTATAATGAAAATAGGGGTTCTCTCCAACCATTTGTAGATATTTGGAATGGATGTGACCTCAGTGGAGGCAAATCCTTCCATACTGCCAGCAGAGTGCACACAGGAGGGGGTCTCTTGGAAGCTTGCCAGGTGATTCAGAGACATTTGTAACCATGCATCCCTACGATGCTTTTGGGGGGACACAGCATGCACCCTCCAGCAGTGAGCAGGGGGGCATAGCTCAGAGATGGAGGGGAGGCTAGCAAAGCTAAGGGGCCAGCAGTATAAGGGGGCACTATAGACACAGGGATATAGCATGCACCCTCCAGCAGTGAGCAGGGGGGCGTAGCTCAGAGATGGAGGGGAGGTTAGCAAAGCTAAGGGGCCAGTAGCATAAGGGGGCATTGCATCAGCACCCGGGCCTGGCCATACATGTCTCTGTTCTGGAGGGCTGTAATTATGACTTCTCTTCCATCAGATATGGCTGCAGTTACTTGGCTTCCTGTCCAGCTGGGAGTCACTCATTGTTTCTCTTCTTTCCTCGCAGCTAAGTCAGTATTGCCACACAAGAACACCAGACCTCAGATCCCCATTTCCAACGCCACCAAGCGGAGCTTCCTGACCAGCCCGGCGGCGGATTCTCACAGCGAGACGAGGAGCTTCCTGCAGCCCGAGGACGCCGAGAAGTCAGTGCCTCATTCCCTGTCATTCTGTTATGTGGAACGCTCAGATTACATCACATGACCACAAGGGGGCGGAGCGCAGTAACTTCTGACTTGCTCTCAAACTTCCAAAACTCTCCTCCCTTAAAGGGAGATGAGCATGAATTTTGAAGAACTGTTTAGACAAACCTCCCCCTAAGGGAAGTTCATAAACAGTGTGGCCTTTTGAGGGTGCAGGAAGCTATTACTTACCTACGGAGCAGCCCACCCCTGGCTATGTGGAGGCATCCATCTTTTCTCGCTCGGTACCGCAGATTGATAATGATATCTGCTCCCCGGGTGTACGCAATACATGCCAAGGACACGCAATGCATGCTGGGAGATGTAGCTTCCATAGATGTGATTACATTTCCCAGCATGCATTGCAGCTGCCAGGGACGCGGGTATTATAGGAATTTCAAACTGCAGCTTCCATATAGGGGAGGGTATGGAGCAGCTCCCCATAGCTGAGTAAATATCTGCTGTACCCCAAACCCCACACACTTTATGGACCTACATTAGGGGAAGGTTCATCCCATGTGATTTCTGGACACAGGACACCCAGGTGCTCGGCATCCTTCAGCAATATGGGAATGAGATGTGCACTGTGTACCGTGTAGCTGCAGCTAGATGGCGCTCTTGCCCTGGGGTATAGTGGAGGGCTGTAGGATGATGGAGAGGAGGAGTTACAGGTATCGCTGCACATACTCCTTTCCAGGCAGAGGTACAATGTGCAGCTGGTTGAGGATGTAGACCTGATTTATTATTTTTGTTTCCTTTAAAAAATCAAAAAACAAATGGGTTTAAGAATTCCCCCCCCCCTTCTTTTGCAATCTGTGGCTCTGCATAAATGTTTGTTGCTCAATAGAAATGTAATGAAATAATCAGAAGGCCGGCACAATTTGTTGCAGAGAGGCAGAAGTGGGTGTGGATGAGAAAGAATCTCCCAGTAGGGATGGGTCAATGAGATGCAAATATTTCTGAGTTCATGCAGGATTATGTACATTTTGTATGCACATATATGCAGCTTGAAGATGGACCAATCAAGTCCCACCCAGGTTTGATTGGTCCATTATCAAGCTGCATAACTTTGCATACAAATGTGCATAATCCTGCATGAACTCGGAAGTATTTGCATGTCGTTCATCACGCCTATCTCCCAGCATGCTGACCACACACTGGCAGATGCAGAATTCCCCCGGAGTGGAGGACGTGTGTACTGCAGGGCATCACAGTTACTATGGCAATCACAGTGCCCTGGTATCCAGCGACCTGCATGTCCATGGAATTGCATGCAGTGTGGAAGAACGCAGAGATGGACATGGTTTATAATTCTGGCTTGCATGCAGAAGTAATGCAAGTCTTATGCGTCTAATTGCCTATCTCCTCTTCTAAGATAAGTGCAGCTACCGCTCATCAATACATTGGCCTCAATTCACTAAGCTTATCTCCTGTCTTTAATAACGTTTCTCTAGTTATCACCATGGTGATGAGGCATGTAGTATTCAGGAAACATATTTACCTCAGGCAAACCTAAAGTTAACTCTTCTGTCTTTAAAGAGAATCTGTACTCTGAAATTCTTACAATAAAAAGCATACCATTCTATTCATTATGTGCTCCTGGTCCCCTCTGTGCTGTTTCTGCCATTCTCTGCTGCAAACCTGGCTTGTAATTGCCAGTTTTAGGCAGTGTTTACAAACAAACTAACCAGCTTCTAATAGGCTCAGCTAAGCAGAGTGTGTTAGTCACACAGAGCCTGCAGGGGGTGTGTACAGCTTCTAGCTAATCACAAGCAGCCCTGCACATTCCAGTCTGACTGCCTCAGCCTGACTGTGCCGACTATAGAGAGAAGATTAGATCATATAACAGAGATAACACAGCTACTGTGCAATTAGGAAAAGCTGCAGTAAGCCAGACCACATTAAAAAAGGCATAGGAATTTATAGCATAGAAGAAATAAAGATAAACAATTTGTTACAGAGTCTCTCTTCAATCCTTAAAATAACTCCAGAGTTAAAGGGAATGTTCAAGCAAAATAAAAAAATTAGTTTCACTTACCTGGGGCTTCTACCAGCCCCATGCAGCCATCCTGTGCCCTCGTAGTCACTCACTGCTGCTCCAGTCCCCCGCTGGCAGCTTGCCGACCTCTGAGGTCGGCGGGACGCATTGCGTACATTTTTACGCATTCCAGCCAGTGCAGGAACATTAACACATACATTTTTACGCATTACTGGTTCAATGCGTAAAAATGCACGCATTGAACCAGTAACGCGTAAAAATGTACGTGTTAATGTTCCTGGACTAGCGGGAATGCGTAAAAATGTACGCAATGCGTCCCGCCGACCTCCGAGGTCAGCAAGCTGCCAGCGGGGGACTGGAACAGCAGTGAGTGACTACGAGGGCACAGGATGGCTGCATGGGGCTGGTAGAAGCAGAACTAGCTGGTGGCGAGGGACTGGAGCAGCAGTGAGTGACTACGAGGGCACAGGATGGCTGCATGGGGCTGATAGAAGCAGAACTAGCTGGTGGCGGGGGACTGGAGCAGCAGTGAGTGACTACGAGGGCACAGGATGGCTGCAGGGGGCTGGTAGAAGCAGAACTAGCTGCCAGCGGGGGACTGGAGCAGCAGTGAGTGACTACGAGGGCACAGGATGGCTGCAGGGGGCTGGTAGAAGCAGAACTAGCTGGCGGTGGGGGACTGGAGCAGCAGTGAGTGACTACGAGGGCACAGGATGGCTGCATGGGGCTGGTAGAAGCAGAACTAGCTAGTGGTGGGGGACTGGAGCAGCAGTGAGCGACTACGAGGGCACAGGATGGCTGCATGGGGCTGGTAGAAGCAGAACTAGCTAGTGGTGGGGGACTGGAGCAGCAGTGAGCGACTACGAGGGCACAGGATGGCTGCATGGGGCTGGTAGAAGCAGAACTAGCTGGTGGTGGGGGACTGGAGCAGCAGTGAGCGACTACGAGGGCACAGGATGGCTGCATGGGGCTGGTAGAAGCAGAACTAGCTGGTGGCGGGGGACTGGAGCAGCAGTGAGTGACTACGAGGGCACAGGATGGCTGCATGGGGCTGGTAGAAGCAGAACTAGCTGGCGGAGGGGGACTGGAGCAGCAGTGAGTGACTACGAGGACACAGGATGGCTGCATGGGGCTGGTAGAAGCCCCAGGTAAGTGAAACTCATTTTTTTATTTTGCTTGAACCTTCCCTTTTAAAGACAGGCTGTTAATTAACTGCGTGTGAAAATTACTACAGAGGAGGTAAATTGAGTAATGAAGAGAGAAGATAACACTCTGTGTGGTGGCAAGTTCTATCTTGCCTTATCTCCAGCATGATCTTAGTGAATTGAGGCCATTGATACATAGCATAGGGAATATGATGGGTCTGCCTTGGGTGTTCAGCGTAGCTGTATAGAATAACATCTCACTACGTTGTTGGAAACACATCTTTACGACAAGATAATGATGTCATCTAATTATTACCCATCAGTCAGTTGTGATTACAGCCAGGTTCTGCACACAGCGCACCTCCCATAAATCTTAATAACCGGCTTATGTAACTTTATAGTTCAGTTTAATTAGCCTTGATTATTGCAAATAAGGGGAGTGGATTGTGTGGCGGCGTTGCTTGAGATATGTGAGCTCCATGGTATACTTCTCCTAAAACATGCATCTTTATTTGTTATATTCTCCTCTGGCTGGCATGGCATAAAGTCTTCCATATGAATAGTATCACCCGCGTAGATCATGGCTCTACCTCTCGGGTAATGGTTCAGGGCTGAGTGCTGTACAGACACATCACAATCCTACAGGCTAGTGAGGGGTGTGTTACTCTGGAGGGAGGAGGAGGGATGACATGCAGCACATCACGGCACGGTCTCCAGCGGGAGGTGTGAGGAAGTAAACGATCGGTCTGGTGCCGCTAGAGATCTGGCATGCTGGATAATTAGGCGATGCCAGGGGGGCTATGTACACACTGGAGTCTTGGCCGAGATGGGCCTTAATTTCCATCGCTCTGACTTCCATCCAATGTTTGTATATAGCTTAAAGTCAATGTGAACCGTGTGGTAAAAAAAAAAAGCCAGATACTTACCTAAGGAGAGGTAAGGCTCTGGGCCCTATAGAGTCTTCCTGTTCCTGTAATCTCTTGCGCAGGTACACTGCGTTTTAAATGACAATATTTTAATCTATAACAAATATTGTATGTACTCTGCCTCTGGGTTTACAATGTCTCCTCATCACCCAGTCTGTAGAATGTGATGTTTTAGCAAACAAGTGGTCTTATCTGTTTGTTACAAATTGGCTAGCATCCCTATGAGACCCTCCTGATGTTGTAAGTAAGGCTTCTAATAACGTTTATCTATGTTTGCAAAAGAATATGTCATTTTGATGTCTGGCGTAAATAAGCTGCCTGTTGTAACATCTTGTCAGTATACACACTTATCTGACGAAGGCTTATTAGCTGAAATCTTACTCCTTTACTTCTTAATAAATGGTATTATCCTGATTCACAACTTCTTGCTTTCACTGATGGCTAACACAACACTTCACTGCTACTTCACACTAATTAGTGGGACATCACTACACACCCATATCTAGTTCAGCCGATGAAATCTGCTGTGCCAGTCTGTCAGTGTGTGGCCAACAGTCAATATAATCACATTATCGGGAGTGTCCTCTGGCTCTATGTAATGCCAGTCAGCATTAGATGGCTACATATATAGATATTGTTACTGCACGCTGATAGCTTTGTCTCTTCCATAATATTATTTGCTCTGTGTATTGTGATCTAATCATTGTTGGTTTCCCTGTAATTGAGGACGGCCTGTGATTAACATCTCACATTTAATTACTGTGCAGCGGTAGAGGCAGCTCTGCGTTCAGCCCGTCCCATCCGCTCCTCCCCCTCAGACAGAAGCAGCAGAAAGCCGTGCACACCGAGGACAGCCCCAGTAAGTATGAGAGCCTAGAGCTGGCCTATCACACCACTGATCTATCCTCTGTCATAGCTGGGGACTGTACAGCTGATGTATCCTCTGTCCTAGCTGGGGGCTGTACAGCTGATCTATGCTCTGCCATAGCTGGGGTCTGTACAGCTGATCTATCCTCTGTCATAGCTGGGGGCTGTACAGCTGATCTATCCTCTGTCATAGCTGGGGGCTGTACAGCTGATGTATCCTCTGTCATAGCTGGGGGCTGTACAGCTGATCTATCCTCTGTCATAGCTGGGGGTGTACAGCTGATCTATCCTCTTTCAGAGCTGGGGCTGTACATCTGATATTTTCTCTGTCATAGCTGGGGGCTGTACAGCTGATCTATCCTGTGTCATAGCTGGGGGCTGTACAGCTGATGTATCCCCTGTCATAGCTGGGGACTTTATAGCAGATCTATCCTCTGTCATAGCTGGGGGCTGTACAGCTGATCTATCTTCTGTCATAGCTGGGGGCTGTATAGCTGATCTATCCTCTGTCATAGCTGGGGGCTGTACAGCTGATCTATCCTCTGTCATAGCTGGGGTCTGTACAGCTGATCTCTTTTCTCATAGCTGGGGGCTGTACAGCTGATGTATCCTCTGTCATAGCTGGGGGCTGTACAGCTGATGTATCCTCTGTCATAGCTGGGGGCTGTAAAGCTGATCTCTTTTCTCATAGCTGGGGGCTGTACAGCTGATGTATCCTCTGTCATAGCTGGGGGCTGTACAGCTGATCTATCCTCTGCCATAGCTGGGGGCTGTACAGCTGATCTATCCTCTGTCATAGCTGGGGGCTGTACAGCTGATCTATCCTCTGTCATAGCTGGGGGCTGTACAGCTGATGTATCCTCTGCCATAGCTGGGGCTGTACAGCTGATCTATCCTCTGTCATAGCTGGGGGCTGTACAGCTGATCTATCCTCTGCCATAGCTGGGGCTGTACAGCTGATCTATCCTCTGTCATAGCTGGGGGCTGTACAGCTGATGTATCCTCTGCCATAGCTGGGGCTGTACAGCTGATCTATCCTCTGTCATAGCTGGGGGCTGTACAGCTGATGTATCCTCTGCCATAGCTGGGGGCTGTACAGCTGATCTATCCTGTGTCATAGCTGGGGGCTGTACAGCTGATGTATCCCCTGTCATAGCTGGGGACTTTATAGCAGATCTATCCTCTGTCATAGCTGGGGGCTGTACAGCTGATCTATCTTCTGTCATAGCTGGGGGCTGTATAGCTGATCTATCCTCTGTCATAGCTGGGGGCTGTACAGCTGATCTATCCTCTGTCATAGCTGGGGTCTGTACAGCTGATCTCTTTTCTCATAGCTGGGGGCTGTACAGCTGATGTATCCTCTGTCATAGCTGGGGGCTGTACAGCTGATGTATCCTCTGTCATAGCTGGGGGCTGTACAGCTGATCTCTTTTCTCATAGCTGGGGGCTGTACAGCTGATCTATCTTCTGTCATAGCTGGGGGCTGTACAGCTGATCTATCCTCTGTCATAGCTGGGGTCTGTACAGCTGATCTCTTCTCATAGCTGGGGGCTGTACAGCTGATGTATCCTCTGTCATAGCTGGGGGCTGTACAGCTGATGTATCCTCTGTCATAGCTGGGGGCTGTACAGCTGATCTCTTTTCTCATAGCTGGGGGCTGTACAGCTGATCTATCCTCTGCCATAGCTGGGGGCTGTACAGCTGATCTATCCTCTGTCATAGCTGGGGGCTGTACAGCTGATCTATCCTCTGTCATAGCTGGGGCTGTGCAGCTGATCTATCCTCTGTCAGAGCTGGGGGCTGTATAGCTGATGTATCCTGTGTCATAGCTGGGGGCTGTACAGCTGATGTATCCCCTGTCATAGCTGGGGACTTTATAGCAGATCTATCCTCTGTCATAGCTGGGGTCTGTACAGCTGATCTCTTTTCTCATAGCTGGGGGCTGTACAGCTGATCTATCCTCTGTCATAGCTGGGGGCTGTACAGCTGATCTATCCGATGTCAGAGCGATTGCCAGCAGTTGTCTCTTGTATATGGGATGTCTGTGCAGCTGTTCTCAGAAAATCATTGTAAAATTTTTCTCCACAGATCACAGAGATCGCGCTAATTCTCTCACCAGATCAGAAGTGCCTCCTCGCTCCTCAGTGATCGCGTGGGGAGAGAAGAAGCCAAGGTCAGTGTGTCATCAGTCACATGATTCCAACTGTCACCACCCACCCACTGCTCTGTCACCTGAAGTGATCATCATGGGCAGTGTTCAGCTGTAGTGGGTGCATACAGTCATCCAATGATTGCCAGTTTTACCACCGCCATGTAGTATGAGGGCCCTTCCGTGCCGAGCCTGCTGGGTTGCGTCACAATGGACAATATCACTGCTCTGCACTGCAATGATATTCCTATGGGGCGCTGCACAGTGAGTGCGAGCGGCAGGCTCAAATGCAGTAATGCACCGCATGCTGTGTGATAACGGAGCAACTCCCACTTTTACAGTGGCAGTGAAGTATACATTGTACTTAAAGGACTTACGAGGCAAAAAAGTCCTAAAAAGTTAAATACCTGCATGTAATAGCAATGCACGGAGGGCGCCGTCCGCCGGGTCCCCGCAGCTCAATGTGCCCCCCGGCCGGTCCCGACCCCCCAGCCCGGGTCGGGCTCTTCCTCCTCCACAAAGATGGCCGCCGGAGCTGGCCGCCGCTGCGCAGTCTGCATATGCGCGAGTGCGGCTGCGCAGCTCTAGGGCCTCCCCCCGATCCACGCTACTGTTGCCCTCCGTGCATTGCTATTACATGCAGGTATTTAACTTTTTAGGAATTTTTCGCCTCGTAAGTCCTTTAAGATGCTTTGGGGTATTAACCGGCTCCCCTCTCCCTCAAACCTCCTTCACATCAGCGTTTCTTCAATGATGATATTGGGACACTGCTCCATACAGTTTACCTCAACAACAATAATAAAAGCTCATTGCGCAGCTTATTTAAAAACCAGAAAGTTTTTTATTATGCCATTGCACTCACGTTCTTTGGAGATATTGTAAGGGCATGCGGAGTACATGAACGGGCTCCCCCCCCCCCCCATGCGGCCATTGCTCAGTTGGTAAACGGATCACGAGCCGGCTCATCCGCCGCTAGTCCTCCCTATCCACGCGTGCTTTCACTTCCGCATGTGGCTCCTCCCATTCGATTTCGTCACTGGCGTGACTCAGATGAGTCACGCCAGTGGCGAAATCGATTTGGAGGAGCCACATGCGGAAGTGAAAGCACGCGTGGATAGGGAGGACTAGCGGCGGATGAGTGGGAGATCCTGTTCATGTACTCCGCATGCCCTTACAATATCTCCAAAAAACCGTGAGTGCAATGGCATAATAAAACTTTCTGAGTTTTAAATAAGCTGCGCAATGAGCTTTTATTATTGTTGTTGAGGTAAACTGTATGGAGCAGTGTCCCAATATCATCTTTGAAGAAACGCTGATGTGAAGGAGGTTTGAGGGCGAGGGGAGCCGGTTAATACCCGAAAAGTGTCTTAAGGCCTATGTAATCCAGGCCCTCCTCTGTTGGTGAGTGTGGATCTCACAGGGTGATGTCGGTGGAGGTGTAGTGGATTAATATGCAACAATATGAAGCGCTGATCTGATGTTGAAAGTGTACCACTAGAAGAAACAGCTCATTCTTAAATCAGAGGCATACCTGTATACAAATTGCATTGTTTAGACGCTGGAACTGTTTTTGAACTATTATATTTAACCACTTCGGGACCGGCCGCCTAATCCCCCCTAAGGACCAGGGCATTTTGCGGTGGAGGGGGGTGCGCGCGTTTGGGGGGGTCGGGCGCCCGCATCCCGTCTGTGGCTGGCTGGGCAGTGTCCCCCCCCCCCCCCCCCTATGGTGGCAAGTGTCCCCCCTGTAGCTGGCAGCCATCACTTACCTTCCAGGCGCCAGCGATGAGCCGCAGTAGCCCCCTTCTTCTCCGGCCGGCATCTCCGCTCCAAATGACGCTCAGGTCGGGTCGCGGCTTGATGACGTCATCAAGCCGGGACCCGGCGCTGACGTCAGACGGAGCACAGATGCCGGCCAGAGTGGTGGGGGGCACCGATCGTTGCTGGAACAGCAGGGAGGTGAGTGGATCCTCTTCTTTTCCCCCCTGCTGCCGCCGCTGTCAAGGTGATCACTACGATCCGACGGGGATTGTAGTGATCACGTGATCAGCAGCCATACGCGATGGCTGCTGATCACTGAGGGGAGATGCCAGCTGTCATATGACAGCTTAATCTCCCCCTCTAGGTGCGCACGATCGCGTCGGGAGCGGTGTGTCTGGTGTGTTCTTTGAACTTCATGGTGTTGTTGCTACCTATATTCTCTTAGGGCCCGTTCACATCTAAAACCGCGAAACGCCGGCGATTACCGCTGGTGTTTTGCGGGAGTAATTTTCCCGCGATTAACGCGGAAAAATCACTGGATACTGCGGCGGTTTTGGAGCGATCACAATTAGCGTGCTATGCATGCTAATCGCTAAACACTAATCGCAAACCGCTGCATGTAACACATTTGCGGTTAACGCTAACCGCAAACACGGTAGTGAGAACACTGCCATTTGTTACATGTTGTAGCGGTTTGCCTAGAGCGGGAATCGCGCGATTCCCGCTCAAGTCAGAACGGGCCCTTAGACAACCTCTGGGGCCGTCAGAGCAGCTATATTTGTACTGACATTAGATTACACACAGGTGCACTCTATTTAGTCATTAGCACTCATCAGGCAATGTCTATGGGCAACTGACTGCACTCAGATCAAAGGGGGCAGAAGAATTATGCACACACCACTTTGCAGTTATTTATTTGTAAAAAATGTTTGGAATCATGTATGATTTTCGTTCCACTTCTCACATGTACAGCACTGTGTATTGGTATGTATGTATGTATGTATATATATATACAGTGGAGGAAATAATTATTTGACCCCTCACTGATTTTGTAAGTTTGTCCAATGACAAAGAAATGAAAAGTCTCAGAACAGTATCATTTCAATGGTAAGTTTATTTTAACAGTGGAAGATAGCACATCAAAAGGAAAATCGAAAAAATAACCTTAAATAAAAGATAGCAACTGATTTGCATTTCATTGAGTGAAATAAGTTTTTGAACCCCTACCAACCATTAAGAGTTCTGGCTCCCACAGAGTGGTTAGACACTTCTACTCAATTAGTCACCCTCATTAAGGACACCTGTCTTAACTAGTCACCTGTATAAAAGACACCTGTCCACAGAATCAATCAATCAAGCAGACTCCAAACTCTCCAACATGGGAAAGACCAAAGAGCTGTCCAAGGATGTCAGAGACAAAATTGTAGACCTGCACAAGGCTGGAATGGGCTACAAAACCATTAGCAAGAAGCTGGGAGAGAAGGTGACAACTGTTGGTGCGATTGTTCGAAAATGGAAGGAGCACAATCTGACCATCAATCGACCTCGCTCTGGGGCTCCACGCAAGATCTCACCTCGCGGGGTGTCAATGGTTCTGAGAAAGGTGAAAAAGCATCCTAGAACTACACGGGAGGAGTTTAGTGAATGACCTCAAATTAGCAGAGACCACAGTCGCCAAGAAAACCATTGGAAACACATTACACCGCAATGGATTAAAATCCTGCAGGGCTCGCAAGGTCCCCCTGCTCAAGAAGGCACATGTGCAGGCCCGTCTGAAGTTTGCCAATGAACACCTGAATGATTCTGTGAGTGACTGGTAGAAGGTGATGTGGTCTGATGAGACCAAAATAGAGCTCTTTGGCATTAACTCAACTCGCTGTGTTTGGAGGAAGAAAAATGCTGCCTATGACCCCCAAAACACCGTCCCCACCGTCAAGCATGGGGGTGGAAACATTTTGCTTTGGGGGTGTTTTTCTGCTAAGGGCACAGGACAACTAAATCGCATTAACGGGAAAATGGACGGAGCCATGTATCGTGAAATCCTGAACGACAACCTCCTTCCCTCTGCCAGGAAACTGAAAATGGGTCGTGGATGGGTGTTCCAGCACGACAATGACCCAAAACATACAGCAAAGGCAACAAAGGAGTGGCTCAAGAAGAAGCACATTAAGGTCATGGAGTGGCCTAGTCAGTCTCCGGACCTTAATCCAATAGAAAACCTATGGAGGGAGCTCAAGCTCAGAGTTGCACAGAGACAGCCTCGAAACCTTAGGGATTTAGAGGTGATCTGCAAAGAGGAGTGGACCAACATTCCTCCTAAAATGTGTGCAAACTTGGTCATCAATTACAAGAAACGTTTGACCTCTGTGCTTGCAAAGAAGGGTTTTTCCACTAAGTATTAAGTCTTTTATTGTTAGAGGGTTCAAAAACGTATTTCACTCAATGAAATGCAAATCAGTTGCTATCTTTTATTTAAGGTTATTTTTTTGATTTTCCTTTTGATGTGCTATCTGCCACTGTTAAAATAAACCTACCATTGAAATGATACTGTTCTGAGACTTTTCATCTCTTTGTCACTGGACAAACTTACAAAATCAGTGAGGGGTCAAATATTATATTATATATATATATATATATATATATATATATATATATATATATATATATATATATATATATATATATATATATATATATATATATATATATATATATATATATATATATATATATATATATATATATTATATATATATATATTATATATATATAATATATATATATATATATATATATAATATATATATTTTTTGTTTTAATTAAGGCCATAGATAATAGTCTTACGCATTGTACATGCAGATGTGTTAAGCCCCATCTATACCATACCATTTTTTTATTCGATTCAATCCGACATGTCCAATCGGGATTTGATTCGATTCCATTTGCCATTGCAAAACAATGGTAAATTGAATCGAATCCCGATCGGACATGTAAGGCCTACTACACAAAAAACGCTCCAAAAAATGCTAGGCATGTTTTAGAAAACGTCTCTAAACTTGCCTAGAATCGCTCTGAAATCAGCTCCAAAAACTGCTAGCGTTTTGAGGATCTGCTAGCGATTTTGGTGTGCACTGAGCCTCAGATTGAATCGAATCAATGAATCGAATTGAATCGAATCGGACAAAAAAGAGTTCTATTTTTCTGGCATTGTCCAAACCCGTACATTCCAGATACACAGCATTAAAGACACAGATGATGCCTGTGCATTAACCACTTGCCGACCGCCCACAGCCCATGGGCGGCGGCAAAGTGGATGCCTTAAGGACCGCAATACGCCTTAGGGCGTTGCGTCCTTTTCCTATGCCGGGGGAGCGATCGCGTCATTGATGACGCGCGCTTCCCCCGGCAACTGGCTCCGCCCACCCGCCGTAACATCCCGCCGGCCATACGGAAGCGCCGGCGGGATGTTAACCCCGCGATCGCCGCTACAAAGTGTATAATACACTTTGTAATGTATACAAAGTGTATTATACAGGCTGCCTCCTGCCCTGGTGGTCCCAGTGTCGGAGGGACCACCAGGGCAGGCTGCAGCCACCCTAGTCTGCACCCAAACACACTGATCTGCCCCCCCCCGCCCACTGATCGCCCACAGCACCCCTCAGACCCCCCCCTGCCCACCCCCCAGACCCCTGTTTGCACCCAATCACCCCCCTAATAACCCATCAATCACTCCCTGTCACTATCTATCAACGCTATTTTTTTTTTTATCTCCCCCCCCCCCTGCCCCCTGCCCCCTCCTGATCACCCCCCCACCCCTCAGATTCTCCCCAGGACCCCCCCCAGACCCCCCCCCCCCCCCGTGTACTGTATGCATCTATCCCCCCTGATAACCTGTCAATCACCCGTCAATCACCCGTCAATCACCCATCAATCACCCATCAATCACCCCCTGTCACTGCCACCCAACAATCAGCCCCTAACCTGCCCCTTGCGGGCAATCTGATCACCCACCCACACCAATAGATCGCCCGCAGATCCGACATCAGATCACCTCCCAAATCCATTGTTTACATCTATTCTCTCCTCTAAACACCCACTAATTACCCATCAATCACCCCCTATCACCACCTGTCACTTTTACCTATCAGATCAGACCCTAATCTGCCCCTTGCGGGCACCCAATCACCCGCCCACACGCTCAGATTGCCCTCAGACCCCCCCTCCCCCCCTTATCAATTCGCCAGTGCATTAATTACATCTGGTCTTCCCTGTAATAATCCACTGATCACCTGTCAATCACCTGCCAATCACCTATCACCCATCAATCACCCCCTGTCACCCCCTGTCACTGCCACCCATCAATCAGCCCCTAACCTGCCCCTTGCGGGCAATTTGATCACCCACCCACACCAATAGATCGCCCGCAGATCCGACATCAGATCACCTCCCAAATCCATTGTTTACATCTATTCTCTCCTCTAAACACCCACTAATTACCCATCAATCACCCCCTATCACCACCTGTCACTTTTACCTATCAGATCAGACCCTAATCTGCCCCTTGCGGGCACCCAATCACCCGCCCACACGCTCAGATTGCCCTCAGACCCCCCCTCCCCCCCTTATCAATTCGCCAGTGCATTAATTACATCTGGTCTTCCCTGTAATAATCCACTGATCACCTGTCAATCACCTGCCAATCACCTATCACCCATCAATCACCCCCTGTCACCCCCTGTCACTGCCACCCATCAATCAGCCCCTAACCTGCCCCTTGCGGGCAATCTGATCACCCACCCACACCATCCGATCGCCTGCAGACCCGCAGTCAGATCACCTCCCAAGTGCATTGCATCTGTTCTCTCCTCTAAACACCCACTAATTACCCATCAATCACCCCCTGTCACTGCTACCCATCAGATTAGACCCCCATCTGCCCCTAGGGCACCCAATCACCCGCCCACACCCTCGGACCCCAGCCCTGATCACCTCGCCATTGCATTACTTGCATCTATTCCCCCCACTAATCACTCCTTGAGACACCCATCAATCACCTCCTGTCACTACCTGTCACCCCCTAGCACACCTACCCATCAGATCAGGCCCTAATTTGCCCCGTGTGGGCTCCTGATCACTCGGCCAAACCCTCAGATCCCCCTTAGACCCCCTTCCGATCACCTCCCCAGTGCATTGAGTGCATCTATTTTCCCCTCTAATCACCCCCTGAGACACCCATCAATCACCTCCTGTCACCCCCCCCTAGCACTCCTATCCATCAGATCAGGCCCAATACAACCTGTCATCTAAAAGGCCACCCTGCTTATGACCGGTTCCACAAAATTCGGCCCCTCATAGACCACCTGTCATCAAAATTTGCAGATGCTTATACCCCTGAACAGTCATTTTGAGACATTTGGTTTCCAGACTACTCACGGTTTTGGGCCCGTAAAATGCCAGGGCGGTATAGGAACCCCACAAGTGACCCCATTTTAGAAAAAGACACCCCAAGGTATTCTGTTAGGTGTATGATGAGTTCATAGAAGATTTTATTTTTTGTCAAAAGTTAGCGGAAATTTATTTTTATTGGGGTTTTTTCACAAAGTGTCATTTTTCACTAACTTGTGACTAAAAATAAAATCTTCGATGACCTCGCCATACACCTAATGGAATACCTTGGGGTGTCTTCTTTCTAAAATGGGGTCACTTGTGGGGTTCCTATACTGCCCTGGCATTTTAGGGGCCCTAAACCGTGAGGAGTAGTCTAGAAAACAAATGCCTCAAAATGACCTGTGAATAGGACGTTGGGCCCCTTAGCGCACCTAGGCTGCAAAAAAAGTGTCACACATGTGGTATCGCCGTACTCAGGAGAAGTAGTATAATGTGTTTTGGGGTGTATTTTTACACAGACCCATGCTGGGTGGGAGAAATCTCTCTGTAAATGGACAATTGTGTGTAAAAAAAATCAAACAATTGTCATGTACAGAGATATTTCTACCACCCAGCATGGGTATGTGTAAAAATACACCACAAAACACATTATACTACTTCTCCTGAGTACGGCGGTACCACGTGTGGCACTTTTTTACACCCTAAGTGCGCTAAGGGGCCCAAAGTCCAATGAGTACCTTTAAGATTTCACAGGTCATTTTGCGACATTTAGTTTCAAGACTACTCCTCGCGGTTTAGGGCCCCTAAAATGCCAGGGCAGTATAGGAACCCCACAAATGACCCCATTCTAGAAAGGAGACACCCAAAGGTATTCCGTTAGGAGTATGGTGAGTTCATAGAAGATTTTATTTTTTGTCACAAGTTAGCGGAATATGACACTTTGTGAAGAAAAACAATTCAAATCAATTTCCGCTAACTTGTGGCAAAAAATAAAATCTTCTATGAACTCACCATACTCCTAACGGAATACCTTGGGGTGTCTTCTTTGTAAAATGGGGTCATTAGTGGGGTTCCTATACTGCCCTGGCATTTTAGGGGCCCTAAACCGTGAGGAGTAGTCTTGAAACAAAAATGACCTGTGAAATCCTAAAGGTACTCATTGGACTTTGGGCCCTTTAGCGCAGTTAGGGTGCAAAAAAGTGCCACACATGTGGTATTGCCGTACTCGGGAGAAGTAGTATAATGTGTTTTGGGGTGTATTTTTACACATACCCATGCTGGGTGGGAGAAATACCTCTGTAAATGACAATCTTTTGATTTTTTTACACACAATTGTCCATTTACAGAGTTATTTCTCCCACCCAGCATGGGTATGTGTAAAAATACACCCCAAAACACATTGTACTACTTCTCCCGAGTACGGCGATACCACATGTGTGGCACTTTTTTGCACCCTAACTGCGCTAAAGGGCCCAAAGTCCAATGAGTACCTTTAGGATTTCACAGGTCATTTTGAGAAATTTCGTTTCAAGACTACTCCTCACGGTTTAGGGCCCCTTAAATGCCAGGGCAGTATAGGAACCCCACAAATGACCCCATTTTAGAAAGAAGACACCCCAAGGTATTCCGTTAGTAGTATGGCGAGTTCATAGATTTTATTTTTTGTCACAAGTTAGCGGAAATTGATTTTAATTGTGTTTTTTCACAAAGTGTCATTTTCCGCTAACTTTTGACAAAAAATAAAATCTTCTATGAACTCACCATACTCCTAACGGAATACCTTGGGGTGTCTTCTTTCTTTTTTTTTTTTTTGTATCTTCTTTCTAAAATGGGGTCATTTGTGGGGTTCCTATACTGCCCTGGCATTTTAGGGGCCCTAAACCGTGAGGAGTAGTCTTGAAACAAAATTTCTCAAAATGACCTGTGAAATCCTAAAGGTACTCATTGGACTTTGGGCCCTTTAGCGCAGTTAGGGTGCAAAAAAGTGCCACACATATGGTATCGCCGTACTCAGGAGAAGTAGTATAATGTGTTTTGTGGTGTATTTTTACACATACCCATGCTGAGTGGGAGAAAGATCTCTGTAAATGGACAATTGTGTGTAAAAAAAATTAACAAATTGTCATTTACAGAGATATTTCTCCCACCCAGCATGGGTATGTGTAAAAATACACCCCAAAACACATTATACTACTTCTCCTGAGTACGGCAATACCACATGTGTGGCACTTTTTTGCAGCCTAACTGCGCTAAGGGGTCCAAAGTCCAATGAGCACCTTTAGGCTTTACAGGGGTGCTTACAATTTAGCACCCCCCAAAATGTCAGGACAGTAAACACACCCCACAAATGACCCCATTTTGGAAAGTAGACCCTTCAAGGTATTCAGAGAGGGGCATGGTGAGTCCGTGGCAGATTTCATTTTTTTTTGTCGCAAGTTAGAAGAAATGGAAATTTTTTTTTTTTTTTTTTTTCTCACAAAGTGTCATTTTCCGCTTACTTGTGAAAATACACTTAGGGTGTAAATATCTTCTATGAACTCACTATGCCTCTCAGTGAATACTTTGGGATGTCTTCTTTCCAAAATGGGGTCATTTGGGGGGTATTTATACTATCCTGGAATTCTAGCCCCTCATGAAACATGACAGGGGGTCAGAAAAGTCAGAGATGCTTGAAAACGGGAAAATTCACTTTTTGCACCATAGTTTGTAAACGCTATAACTTTTACCCAAACCAATAAATATACACTGAATGGGTTTTTTTTTTATCAAAAACATGTTTGTCCACATTTTTCGTGCTGCATGTATACAGAAATTTTACTTTATTTGAAAAATGTCAGCACAGAAAGTTAAAAAAATCATTTTTTTGCCAAAATTCATGTCTTTTTTGATGAATATAATAAAAAGTAAAAATCGCAGGAGCAATCAAATAGCACCAAAAGAAAGCTTTATTAGTGACAAGAAAAGGAGCCAAAATTCATTTAGGTGGTAGGTTGTATGAGCGAGCAATAAACCGTGAAAGCTGCAGTGGTCTGAATGGAAAAAAAGTGGCCGGTCCTTAAGGGGTAGAAAGCCCTAGGTCCTCAAGTGGTTAAACATGTATTTTAAATAAATGTATCTCTCACTAGCCAATATCCATAGAAAGGGGGGGGTCATCTCATGACTAGGGCGGGTCAATGAGATGCAAATAAGTCTGTTAATACAGGATTATGTTAATGTTACTTGTAAATTTATGCAGCATGGAAATGAACCAATTAAATTTCAACTGAAAGTTTTGATTGGTCCATTTTCAAGCTCCATACAAAATTTGCATAATCCTTGAATTTGTAGTTATTTGCATCTCATTGAACTTGCCTAGTCATGACCCCTATAGAGGATAAAGATGACAGTCTTGGCAGGGGAGAGTGTCTTTGTTGGGCCCAGCAGGGAAGGAAGGGCAAAACAATAGAATTATAGAAATGGATTTAATATACCTGTAAACTATTCTTTAATGTATTGAAACCAAATCACTTATATTACAAGCAATCTTGTGCAGGTACTGAGTGATATCTGTTCTTTTTTCCCTCCGCAGGCCACTGTCACAGCCGCCTTTTGCCCTGCACTGTGGCGATGATGTCGATGCGACCTCTGGAGATAGTATTAGCCTTGCCCGGTCCATCAGCAAGGACAGTCTGGCTTCAAACATCATAAACGCCACACCGAAGCACCACCTGCCCCCCACATCTATGCCAGTCAGTGCTCGAAGCCTGCTGGGACATGTAGAGATTGAAGATGATGAGGAGGAGCTTGTCGCCTTCATTAGATCGGGTGAATCATCCAGTCACGGAGACCTTGAAGTGCAGAGCATCTCGTCCCGAGGCTCCAGCCAGCAGGCCACCGCACGATCTCCAGGGAGACCTCAGCCAGACGTGGACGGCAAATCCAACAGCTTCTTCTTGGAACCTCTTATGCCCGCGGTTCTAAAAGTAGCAAAGGAGAAACAGGCCGTCCCCAAAAGAGAAGAGTATGGCGAAGGCAAAACGAGGGGATTTGTTCCAAGGCGCGAGCATGACGGCACCCAGTCTTTCCCTCGAAAGAAAATCACCACTAATCACACTGCACATAACTTGAACAGGACTTATACCCCTATCAGTAGTTCAGAATTCTCAGCTTCTGAAAGCCCTAGAGCTGAACCCTTACAACTGTCCTTGCAAAGCGGGAATGGGGCGTTCCGGCCTCTCGCCACCAGTAGCGTCGACCCCTCTGAGCAGTCCAGCAGCGGGTTTTTTCTCCATGATTCCAAGCCGCAGACTATTGATGAAGAAAAGCTGGTGCACCTTCTAGCTGATAAAGTCCAGGAAGCAGATAGCACGTGGACAATATTGAGGCCAGACTCCGACTCTGACCATCTGGATTTGGAGGACGAGTGTGAACCGGATCTTCCTCCTCACCCGAGAAGCAAATGTATTGGTGAAGAAGAATCTGCCAAGCTGCAGGAAGACATGAAAGTAAAAGAAAACGACGACAAGGACGATGCCAGCGGACGATCCAGCCCTTGTCTGAGCACCATCTCCCAAGTCAGCAGCGTCTCCATGGCTAGTGGAAGCGTACGAATGACCAGCTTTGCCGAAAGGAAGTTTCAAAGACTCAATAGCTATGAAACGAAATCTAGCACTAGCAGCTCGCAGAAAACCACTCCAGACGGTTCCGAATGCTGCCCTCCTCCGTTGACCACCTGGAAGCAGCGGAGAGAGCAGAGCCCTGGTGGACAAAACAAGGACAATGCCAACGTCCTAGCTTCTGAACTCGTGCAGTTGCACATGCAGCTCGAGGAGAAGAGGAGAGCCATTGAAGCTCAGAAGAAGAAGATGGAGTCTCTGTCGGCAAGGCAGCGCTTAAAACTCGGCAAGGCTGCTTTCCTACACGTTGTAAAAAAGTCCAAACATGAAGGTGCTCCTCATCCATTAAAGCCAGAACATAGTCTGAGGGACTTCGCAAAGCAAATCACAGAAGAAGCTGAGACTTTGGCCCTCACTTCAAAAGCGGAACAAGGCCTGGAAAAAGTAGACTTTGAAAGCGAAGTCTCCAAGGAAACAAAGGTTCAAGAAGTTTGCGAACAGAAGATGAAAGAACCTGATTTGGAGGAAGCTGAGGTGTGTAATATCATCCCGGACGATGCTGATTCAGAGGTCGATGTCAATGAGTGTAACCTTTCCATTGAAAAGTTAAATGAAACAATAAGTACCTTACAGCAGGCTATACTGAAAATCTCCCAACAGCAGGAGCTTCTTATGAAGGCTCCAGCCTCCGCGCTACCAACATTAAAGAGCAATATCCAGGACCTCAAATTAAAACCACCG